>NC_133453.1:52860373-53167318 GCF_048565385.1 Saimiri boliviensis | reverse complement strand
TTGAACATCTTCAAAGTATAATCATTTTGGTATGTCAAGAAGGTTTGAATATAGAAGCACTTATAAAGACTCTACTCGCATTATGTTTGCTATATTGGTCTGCTTTAGCTGCCATAATGAAAGGCCACAAGTGATGTGGTGGAAACAACAGAAATTTATTTCTCATTGTTCTGGATTCTAGAAGTCCAAGGTCAAGGTACTATCAAGGTTGGTTTCTCTTGAGGCTTGTTTCCTTGTCTTGTAGTTAGCCATCCTCTCTGTCTGCCCATGATTGTTCTCTGTGCATTCACATCCCCGTTATTTCTTCCTCTTCTAATAAGGACACCAGTCCTATTTGAGTATAGCACCTCTGTCTCCACTCCAAAACAGAGGAAAATAAATTAGTACTACTATTTATATATTACCCTGTCTAAAGTGTTTTGTTATCATATTCAAAGTGGACTAAGGCACTTTTGTGAAGGCCAGTCTTCAAATATAGTTACATTGGAGGTTAGGGCTTCAACATGTGAATTTAGAAAGTTTGATCAATTCAGTACATAACATTTTCTTGCGTTTCATTTGGTAAAGCAGGATAAATGGCCAAGTCTGGAGTCAATTTGGCAAGTAGACCAGTATACTGGGGTAAGAAAATTGGAGATGTGGTGTAATTGGTTTCCATCAACAGTTAGCCAACTGGACAAAATGTATTTACAAGTCAGTGAAACCACTACTTTTTGACAATTCTTTATTTGTTTTTTACATAATTGTTCTTGTCATCTCCTTTTCTGTGCTGTCAGTCATGTGTCACATGTTATTTATCTTCGAAATTTCTTCTCAAGGAACACATTAACCTACTACTCTGAAGTCAAAAATGTCTTATTAAGGAAATTACTTAAAGAAGAGAGCAGTCATGAATTTAATAGTTTTTTTAGCTATAATTAAATCTCTCATCATTACAGTGATAGAGATTAAGTAACTCTTAAATAAATATTAATTTATTTAGAGAGTAAATAAGTAACCCCATGTATACTAAAAAAGAAAAAATTAATTAGACATGGTGGTATGTATCTGTGGGGCAGTGACTCGGGCAGCTGAGGCAGGAGGATCACATGAGTTGAGGTCATCAAGGGTGCAGTGAGCCATGTTATTGCCACTGAACTCCAGCAGGGGCAACAGAGCATCACCTTATCTTTAAGAAAAGTAAATATATATAAATAAAAGAGAGAGAAATAAAGAGAAAAAGAGTTACTACTTGATTTGGGATTTGGTTGGATGACTTAGGGAAGGTCCCAAGGAATTGAGGGTTTCCTATAGCTTCGGTGTTAATATGGGGAGGAAGACTACTTCTCCTAGTTAATGTACCTAATCATCGAGAACTAAACATCCCAATGTACCTAATCTTTGGACATAAACAGATCATATCTTTAAACCTGGGATTGATAAAGTATTCCTATTTGTTGGGTATGGAGAATGTTTGGGATTTTGCACTTCAACAAGTTTCTTCCATGTTCAAATATCATTATGAAGTAGTCTTGTTTTGATTATATATATCATGATCAGAGAAATTCCTTGTCTGGTATTAATGTTCTGTGAAACTTCTTGTTCAATAGGAGAGCACCAAGGTTAGTTGTCTGTATGTCAGGGGCTGCATTTTCTTTCTGGTTCCTGTTATTTCATTCTAGATTAGTTGGGAATGTAATACTTAATAGAAACTTCTGTTTCAACATGTTCAAAGGAAATCTTTCATATGTCAAATAAACTGTTAGGAGTTTATCTGTGTTAGTTCCATGTTTTATACTTTTAATTTCATGGTTTTCATATCACTGAGTTTCATAAAATCAATAGAGGAAATTCCTTCCAGGTATGCACACTGTGGATGCAGCACTTCTCCTTATTTTCAGGGTGTATGTTCTCTAGATTTATATGTTATGTGGGGCTGCTTCTAGGCCAAATTTTAGTACATCAAGGCTTTTTGTTGTGGTGGTGGTGTTAAAACACTCTGTGTCACCTTTCTCTGCTGTCACTCTGTTAGCACCCGCTCTTACTGCTGCAGGTAGTTAGAATCTAGACTTTGCCTCTGAAGCACCACGGTTAGCCTATCGTTTCCAGCTGAGTGCTTTGGGCCTTTCCTCCTTAATTACCCATCAGGATATACTTGCCCTACTCCATTTCCTCTGTTCCCACAGCTGCATTAAAAATTTGGCTAACAAATCCTTGTTAATGCTTTATTACTTTTTTAACATTTAATGACAAATCCGGTTTTATTGTGGCTTCATGGAAAAACACTTTTGACTTCAAAATATGAAGGGTTTCTGAACTGGAAGTGAATGAGTTATTTGGGTCACTCAGATCGCTTTTTTCCCCTCAAATTTCCCAAACAATGCTGGTGGTTTTCTATCCTCTTCTTTCTGGTTGCTAACTATTGTTTTTATACAAATCTGAGTAAAAGGATTTGCTTATTAATGTTCTGCCAGGATTTGAACAATGAAATTATCATCCTCATTCTCAAAGGGCTTTAAAGGACACTTTGTACATTGGAGTACCGGTTTCTTATAGGGGATGAAAGGAAGTATCTTTCATTATCTCATTCCTTATTTTCAAAGAACAATCTTTCTCCCGAAATCATATTTCTGTGTATTTGAGATATAAGATTATCCTGAGTTTAGTAATAAATCCAAATAGTTACTCAACTCAGCAGATGGTTACTATCATTTTCTTCAACAACAACAAAAATGATCTCCCTTATCAAAAAGAAAATGCTTTGTGGAAAGGATTCAAAGAAAAAAGTCATAATATTTGTTAGGGTGATTAATTAATTTTATCAATTTGCCTTGGCATCAAAGAGGTTTCACACATCCTGAGAATACCACATGGCCTCCTTAATTGTTAGATTTCTCTCCAGAGATGAAAAATTTAAATAGTTTTACTGCTGAGTAATGTATTTAACATGTTTGCTAGAATGATTTCCACTGGTTACTGGAAGTTAACTCTTGCCAACATTACTTGCAGAAAAAGGATTTTAATTGTTAATGCAACAAAACAGATGAACTGGATTCTATCATATGGAGTAGGTGCTCCAGTCAAGCGGTGATGAATGTGTGGGTAACTATAAAACATTAATGTAATTCCTGACATTTCTCGGGAAGAAAGATGGCTTTAGCAAGCTTTTTATAAGATTATATAAATAAAAATGGGGATTTTAGGAGAGATAATTACTGAAATTTGAGTTTCAATATATTAACAAGTATAGAAAATTTGGGCAATATTACTTAATCATAAAATAATGCAGTGTTTGTAGTGCATTGTTGAAAAGAATAAATCTCAGAACTAACCTCCGAGATAAACATAAGATGTAATGTAAACATATGCACCAAATTCAGGATTGTGTAAAATAAAGAGAATTTATCTGTTAGAAGTAAATAGTAGAGATAATTTTTGTCCCAGTTTTTTGAGGAATTAAGTATACTATGATTTTATTAGGGCTACCGTGAAAATCGAAAATCATTTGTAATAAAAAAATTCTCCTGAGTAAAGTACAACGAAACTCTAGCTAACACTGTTGTTTACCTGTAATACGGTTATCCAGAGGAAAAAGAACAAACACAATATATTATAATAAGTGTGTCACATAATTGTGGAGGATTAGTATTCTCCGCTGATACGCTGTCTGCAAACTGGAGACCTAGAAGACATTGTGGTGTCATTTAGTCTAAGTTTTAAAACCTGGGGTTCTGGTAAACCTGTGGTGTAAATCCCAGTCCAATAACAAGCAACAATGGATGTTCCACCTAAAGCAGGAAGAGAGGAAGCAAAAAGAGGTAAATTCAAGAACAGAAAATCAAACACCACATGTTCTCACTCCTAGATGGATGTTGAACAATGAGTTCACTTGGACACAGGGAGGGGAACATTAGACACAGGGTTATGTGGGGAGGTGGAGAATTAGGGGAGGAACATTGGGGCATCTGGAGGTTGGGGTGGGATAACAATGGGATAAGTGGCCTATCCAGGTGACGGGGGGATGGAAACAGCAAACCAGCATGGCATGTGTGTACCTATGTAACAATCCTGCAACATCTGCACAGGTATCCCAGAACTTAAAGTACAATAAAAAAGAAAAAAGAGGTGAATTAATTTTTCCTTTATCCTTAGTTCTATTTAGGCCCTCAAGGAATTGAATGATGCCCAAACACATTAGTGGTCCTGTTAACTTGACACACAGAATTAACCATCATATTATCTTTTTAAATAGGAATATTATTTATAAAACTATTTATATCACTGAAGTAATTTTCTCATGAAGTCCACTGTATACTAAAGTTTATAAAGACATATTTTAAAGTTAATATGTTCTTTAGATAATTAAATAATTTTACATTGTTATGTGATGTTTAATTGTGCAATTAACTACATTGCCTTATTAATAAGTGTGTCAAATATACTGTTAGTTTACTTCTTGAATTCTAGTCTGAGGCACAAGGTTAATACTACTTTAACCTCAGAAACAAATCCACTCTTGAAAAAAGATTCCAATTGGAAAAACACTCCGTATTAATTGAAGTCAACTTGTAAAAAATATAGGTCATCAAATTTGAAAATAGAATTCTATCATTAAATTAGACTTCTTAAGTGCTAAAATTTGGGACAGATAGCTTCATTAATATATCTTCATTGATTCATATTTTAGTGATAGGGTATAGAGTTTTAGGGTCTTTGTGCTTCTTTTTTCTTTGGGCTTCTAGATGGTTCAAACCAAGTGTATACATATGTATACATATATTTGAATCTGGTGAACCAATAGTATAAATCCCATTTCAAATACAAGTGAAGTTTGTCATATACATATATACTTATAAGTATACATATATGTGTCTTTTTATTTGTGCTTGAATTTGTGTATATACACATGTATGTGTATGTATATAATATACTTTTTCAGCTTCGAGAAGTAGAATTTGTTAAGCATGTAAAATATACATCAGCCTTGTCAAATTATGTTGGCTCCCAAAGAAGAGTATAGCCCCTAATTGGTCTATAAATGAAGGCATTTTAATAGTTTTGATTGTGTAATACTTTTAGCAACTGTAATATATACCCAGATAACAATGTATTTAGAAATTTAGAAGGTATTTCTCACTCATGCATACTGTAAGCATAAGAAGTTGAGAAATTGATCTATGAGTATACAAAAATCCAGTCTATGTTGTTGCTTTACTTGTACATTGTGTATTGCTAGAGTTGTGCAAGTAAAATGGCTGTTTGAGAAAATAATACTGATTTGTGTTATTTGTTGATTTTTGTTGCATAAATACTCCAAAAATATCCAGTTTTAGGGTGCCAGTGGTTGAAACCCTAGATTGCAGCATTCCAGCTCTGGTATAAGTAGCTCCAGCATGCTATTGGGAATTGCCATAATTCCCATGTTTAAGAAGGCTCATTAGAAGTCTATAGCCAGAGGACAAAGTCCTTTCTCTTATGAGTGTCACTTTATGTTGTACACATCATTTCCATTTCTATCCTACTAGTCAGAAGTCCATTACATGTGCCTGTCTAGTAGGAGTGGCTATAAAGTGTCTTCTTTAGTTTGTCTACTTGATTATGTGTGTAGCTACAAACCAGATATCTAGTTCTTAGGAAAAAAAGAAGAAAAGACATTGGTGAACAATAACATTTTTGCCATGAATAGGTATTTAAATTAGTGTCAATTTATAATCATAAGAGTACAATAATGACTGAAATTAAACAAGATTATGTGAGTAAGTTAATATAAGACAGGTGTTAATTTGAAATGAATGTTCAATTTCAAGTAACAGAGAAATGAATACCAAAGTTACTAAGTAATAACAGGCAAAGAACAATGCAGTGCTAAGTTAAAACAATGACAAGAATAATAGATGTTCAAGAAGTTAAGTATGCTCTGTGTGCACTAATTATCATTATATATTTTTCTGGAGGTTCTCTGATTGGCATATTAAAAATTGCATTACAGTTGAATGACTTAAGGAAAACATTCAACATTGAGAAGTCTTTCCCATTCCCCAGCTGTTTATTACTGAAAACAAATCAATAATGATAGTTTGAGAATTTTATATTCCTAAGAGTTCAGATAGAAGAATAAGTAATCTATGAGAGGTTGTCTATAATCAGTTGAACAAGACTGTCTGTTTATAAATAGAAAGTCTATCACAACCAGTACATTTAATATAAGATTATAGAGTTTGCATTACAAATATGTTTATATTACTGGACAATGTTCTTTAGGCCCATTAAGCAAAATAAAATAACATTTCTATACTAATCAGTGACCCTGCCTACAATGTGATACCCCGTCCACTTCTTTAAAATACCAGCCTTTTAGGCATCCTGACCTTCTGTAAGATATTAAACTATAACCTGAAAGAGTGGTTGCAATGACCTTCTTTCCTTAGAGTATTGTCCCATGATTCTCAATCAAATAATATATTTGTTAATTTATATCTTTTAATTCTTCTGTTATTTTGGTGGAAAAATTCTAAAAAGGGGATTTTTATATATTTTTTCACCTATTCTTGTTCAATAAATTAAAGAAAAAACAAAACTCTTGCTCCTAATACAAATAATTGATCCTAGCTTTTACTTATGTAGATGTTTTCCTTACATGTATGATTTTCAATACTCCTATTTTATCATTATATTATTTTCTATTCTGAGACTCTGAGTCTTTAAAGGTTTACAGTTGATATTTTTACTTTTTAAAATCAGTATCAAAGTTTCATTGTTATTTGTCTGATACAGCTACTCATTTCCCTGTCTATGTTATACTTCCTTTTTTGTGTGTTTCTAATAGGGTTGATGTTTTCAAAGACCACTGCATGTAGACAGAGATATGAATTAATGTCTGGCCATTTTCTTTTCTGTAATTCTGGCCTAATCTGCTGATCTCTCTGACCTTAGTTTCTACATTTGAAAAATGGGAATAATATTACCTCCCTTAGTATAGTGATTTGGAGGGCTTATTTTATAAATTAACTATTGTATTTTAAAAGTTTCTCTTATTCAGATTCTGTTCAAAACGGTGACTGGAATTGAGATTATATTAAAAATTTCTGATCTCTCTCTTCACATTTTAGAAAACGTGGAAATAAACTGTCTCACCATAAATGTTTTTTAAATGCCTTAATTTGCAGTATATGAAGACATTGGAACTAGTATATTTATTCTAGGAAATGTTATCCTAGAGGGTAATACTCTAACAATAACAACAATATATAATACTTATTAAACAAACAGTACATAAAAATCACTGTTTTAAGTGCTTTATAATCATTAACTCGTTTAATCCTCACAAGAAACCTCTGCAGAAAGTATTAAAGATGATTAAGGTAGATATTGCTACTGCTGTCTGTTCAAATTCAGCTGGCATTCAATGCCAGAAGGCCAGTTTTTCTATAACATATGTTTATTGCATCTCTTTGTCCTTTTTTTTTTCTTTCTTTTTTGTTTCTGTGATGGATTCTCACCTTGCTGCTCAGGTTGGAGTCTAGTGCTATGATCTATTCTCACTGCAACCTCTGCCTCCCAGTTTCAAGTGATTCTCCTGCTGCAGTCTCCTGAGTAGCTGAGATTAGAGGGATGCATCACAGCTACTGGTGAATTTTTTGTATTTTCAGTAGAGATGGGATTTCATCATAGTAAAGCCAGTCTTGAACTCCTGACTTCGTTTTCCTCCCTCCTCAGCCTCCTAACATGTTGGGATTTCTGGTGTGAGTAACTGCTCTTAGCCCTCTTTGTCCTTTTAACACTTACTGAGAATCCTATAAATGTTAGACTCATTGGGTTAATTTCTGTGTAACTGAGAAGGAGTATGCATTTTGGTGTGTTAAACTGAAAACTCTTATTTTGTAACTCAAAATTTCCGATTTAAAATTGTTTTTGCTTATATTCTCTCTCATAAAATATTACTTGGGAGAGACAAATTTCGCTTTCGTTTTCACCTGTTACAGCTTTCCCCAACACCTGTTTTCTATTTAGTATTTCTTTTAAGTATGTTTTTGATAGAGTGTGTAAAATAATTATTTTTTCCTAATTCAAGAATGTCTGTTTTAGTGGATGATACAATCCAATTACATTTGTTGTAATTTGCATGTTTTATTTTCCAATTTGTTTGTGTTTTCTATTAAACAGACATGTCTTTGTCATCTTTGTTTGTTTCTGTCTTATATTTGCTCACATTTGTCTTAGTATATGATTTTTAGTTATTTTAAGCAGTATATGAAAATAACTTGTTATATTTGAATTTACTCTGCTACTTTGTAGTGCTTCCTGATGTATTTAGAAGTTTTGAAAAATTTAAAACCATTTCTTATTCAAGTATTTCCTTATCACATTCTTCATCTTCTATTGTTTATGAAATCCAAGTACCTGTTGGTTGACTCTTTCACTGTGACTCACATATCTTTATATATTTTTTCATATTCCATTCTTTGTGCTTCAGATGAGATTTATTTTCTCAAATACTTTCCAGTTTACTGCTTCTCTCTTGAGATTTGTCTAAATCTTTTATATTAGACATTGCTTAGTACTTAATTTTAGATATTTTCTGTTCTAGAATTCCTATTTGATTCTTTGTATACTTTCTATTTCTTGGTTGAAATTGTGTTTTTTTTTTTGGTAATTTTAATGTTGGTGCATATTTACCTCCATTATTTTAAAATTATGTATTCCAAATTTCAGTGTATGGATCTCCATGGATGTATTAGCTGATTTTTCTCTTCATTTTATTTTCTGTTAATTATTTCTTTTCATTTACATTTATATATTTTTTTCTGCTGCCTGTTTTTTTATTGAGTGGTATTGTATGTAAAAATCATCAGATGTGATTTTATGTTTTTAGATCAAATTATCTTTCTCTAGAGAGGATTTTCCTTTTCCTTCTGGTAAGCAGTTTAGTTGTAGCTGGTTTAGATTAATCTAATGATACTTTTAACTGATTAAAAATTGGCATTGATGCTATGAGACTGAGTTTATTTCCAGGTCATATATATATATATGTATGTATGTGTGTGTGTGTGTGTGTGTGTGTGTGTACACACACACACATATATATATATATATATATATATATATATGTATGTATGTATATTAGCATGTATCCTTTGCAGACGAAGTAAATATTCAGGGTGTATAATACGACCCCAATTTCCTAGTTGTTTCTCAGTTTCAATTTTTGTCCTTAGCATTGAGAGACTGCAAAGAGCATTTTTTTCTCAGCTTCTTAACCTCTCACCTGGGCTGTTTTCCTCTTACCTTCTCTAGAGATACTGCTCTAGAATGTAATAATGACTCTATTGGAACATTTATTTCTCTTCATCTCAACCTCAAAACTTCTGATGTCCATTAATCTTCTCAGTTATTCTATGCTTTTTCAGAGGGGGAAGATCAAGGAATCTCAGACACTGTTTCTTCATTATCCTGGACTGTATAAAACACTGAGGTTCAGCTATCCCTGTGTTTCTCTAAGCCTTTCTGTTCTACTGGCCAACAATCATGGTGTAAATGGTAGCCATTTGTAAGACTGCTGTTTTTGGAGCAATTTAGGTTGCTAAGGTACAGTTTTCTCATGCTGTAGAAGTTCCAATCCTATAAGGGAAAAACATATATGTAAGGGTTTCAGTTGTCCCAGTTAACTCCAATAGCTTAGCCTTGAGCTTAGGACCTAAGCATTCGGTCTTTTTGGAGATACTTAGCCGGGCTTAAAATCCAGTCATCTTTCTGATTTTCTCTTCTTTGGTTTCTTGTTCAAATCTTACCAGTTAAGTACAGGAAACAACTCTTGTCTACTTACTTATTATTTCCACTTTATGCATTACAAGTCTAAACATGCTTTCAGTTTTGATATTTAAAGTCAAGCTTTTTAAATAACTAAAAATATAACTTTTCTGTCTTAAATATTTGCTCTTATCATTTGAACCCCGAGCTCTAAAAATTAGTCTTTTCTATAGTTTTATAAAAGTCAAATGCATTGTAAGTAATTTGAGCCTTTCTTTTATCATAAAGTAAGATAAAAGCATATATAAAAATCCTTGTTGATGTTTGCATGATTAGAAGAGTTAAGATCAAGAGTAATCTTCTACTAAATAGAATGCTACGTCTGTGGTGTCCTGAGACAGATGATACAGGTATTGTGACTATAATAATGTCAGTTATTTATTCAGCCCATGCTATGTTTCTTAAATGCCCACAATATTTTGTGAATGTATATGGTTTCTTCAATAACTTTGTGAATTTAGGATAATTACAAGTGAAAAAAATAAATGCTTTGAGAGGACCAGTAACATCCCCAACTTACTAGTAAGTGGTAGTTCTGGAATTTTAGCCAAGGTCTGTTGGATTCCTAAGCTGTATGTATTATGTCTCTGTGGTATGCATAAATTTTTAGCTGTTAATAATTAGAATTTACTTTATTTCTATCAATGTAATAGTGGTAGTATAGAGTATCACCTGGAAAAAACAACCCAATTTATGAAATACTGATATTCAAATGAAACATTTTCTTGCACTTGAGAAAGTGTTTTATAAGCTGTTATAGTATTTCATTTTTTCTGTGTATACCCATTTGACTTTCTAGATTGTAACTTTCTGAAGACTGGAATTTTCTTTTCCTTTCATAATCTGTTGCTATATGTATGATGCTAAAGTCCAAATAATCTTTTGATCATGTTCCACTTTTGCTTTTGTTTTATTATTCTATAGACATTTTTGGTGTTAATCTTTCTTAAATTAAACTTTTAAGATTACATATACCCTTCACTTAGACTCATTTGTCGCTAACATTTTGCCACATTTATTTTACATCCCTCAAGACATATCAGTGTGGACATTAGTTTTCGTTTTGGGGTATATGTGCACAAGGTGCACGTGTGTTACACAGATACACATGTGCTGTGGCAGTTTGCTGTACCCATCAACCCGTCATCTACATTAGGGGTTTCTACTAATGCTATCATTCCCTTAACCCTCCACCCCAACACATACTGGTATGTGATGTTTCCCTCTCTTTGTCCATGAGTTTCCATTTTTCATTTTTCACCTGTGAGTGAGATCATGCAGGATTTGGATTTCTGTCCTTGTTTTAGTTTGCTGAGAAAGATGGTTTTCAGCTTTAGCCATGTCCCTGCATATGACACTCATCCTTTTTATGGCTCCATAGTATTCCATGTTGTATATGTGTCACATTTTCTTTATCCAGTTTATCATTGATTGTTATTTTGCTTGGTTCTAAATCTTTGCTATTGTGATCAATGCAGCAGTAAACATACATATGCATGTGTCTTCATAATAGAGTGATGTATAAACCTTTGTGTATATACCCAGTACAGGGGTTTCTGGGTGAAATGGTGTTTCTAGTTCTTGATATTTGAGGAATTGCCACACTGTCTTCCACATTGGTTGGACTAGTTTACTGTAGCACTAACAGTGTAAAAATGTTTCTATTTCTCTACATCCTCTCCAGCATCTGTTGTTTTCTGACTTTTTAATGAACCCTATTCTAAGTTGTGTGAGATGGTATCTCATAGTCAATTTGATTCACATTTCTCTAACAGTGATCATAAGTGTTTTTTTCATATGTCTGTTGCATAAATGTCTTCTTCTGAGAAGTGTGTGTTCATATCCTTTTTCCACTTTTTGATGGGGTTGCTTGTTTTTCTCTTTTAAATTTGTTTAAGTTCTTTGAAGACTCTCAACATTAGCCCTTTGTCAGATGGATAGATTACAAAAATTTTCTCATATTTTGTAGGTTGCTTGTTTACTCTGATATTTTCTTTTGTATTGCTGAAGCTCTTTAGTTTACTTCATTAAATTATTACCGTTTAGTAAATAGGGAATTTTTTCCCCATTGCTTGTTTTCATCAGGTTTGTCAAAGATAACTTGATTGAAGACATGTGATGTTATTTATTTATTTATTTATTTATTTATTTATTTTTGAGACGGAGTTTCGCTCGTTACCCAGGCTGGAGTGCAATGGCGCGATCTCGGCTCACTACAATCTCTGCCTCCTAGGCTCAGGCAATTCTCCTGCCTCAGCCTCCTGAGTAGCTCAGATTACAGGCATGTGCCACCATGCCCAGCTACTTTTTTTTTTTGTATTTTTAATAGAGACGGGGTTTCACCATGTTGACCAGGATAGTCTCGATCTCTTGACCTCGTGATCCACCCGCCTCGGTCTCCCAAAGTGCTGGGATTACAGGCTTGAGCCACTGTGCCTGGCCACTGCATGTGATGTTATTTCTGAGGGTTATGTTGTGTCTCATAGGTTTATATGTCTGTTTTGGTACTAGCACCATGCTGTTTTTGTTATTGTAGCTTTGTACTATAATTTCAAATCAGGTAGCTGCATGCCTCCAGACTTGTTCTTTTTCATGAAGATTCACTTCACTATGTGGGCCCTTTTTTGGTTCCATATAAAATTTAAAGTCTTTTTTTCCAATTTAGTGAATAAAGTCAATGGTATCTTTATGAATCTAGCATTGAATCTGTTACTTACTTTGGGCAGTATGGAGATTTTGTTAATATTGATTCTTCTTATCCATGAGAATTGAATGTTTTTCCATCCGTTTGTGACCTCTCTCATTTCCTACAGCACTGGTTTGTAGTTCTCCTTGAAGAGATCTTTGTAAGTTTATTCCTAAGTATTTTATTCTGTTTGTAGTAATTGTGAATGGGAATTCACTTATTATTTTGCTCTCTTTCTGTTATTGGTATATAGGAAAGCTTGCGATTTTTACCCATTGATTTTGTATCCTGAGACTTCGCTGAAGTTGCTTATGAGCTTAAGGAGATTTGGAACTTAGACAATCAGGTTTTCTAAATATGCAATCATGTCATCTGCAAACAAAGACAATTTGACTTTCTGTCTTCCTATTTGACTACCCTGTATTTCTTTCTCTTGCCTGATTGCCTTAGCCAGATCTTCTGATAATATGTTGAATAGGAGTGGTGAGAGCTGGCAGTCTTGTGCCGATTTTCAATGTGAATCCTTCTAGTTATTGCATATTTATCATGATATTGGATGGGGATTTGTTATAAATAGCTCTTATTATTTTGATATACATTTTATCAGTACCTACTTTATTGAGAGTTTTTAGCATGAAGGGCTGTTTAATTTTCTCTAAAGACTTTTCTGTATCTATTAAGATAATTATGTGTTTTTTTCCATTGGTTTTGTTCATGCATTTGCTGAGGAGTGTTTTCAATTGTGCTTATTGTGTAGCATATGTTGAACCAGCCTTGCATCCTAGGGATGAATCCAATTTGATTATTTGAAACAAGCTTTTTGATGAGATTCTCGATTTGGTTTGTCAGTATTTTATTCAGGATTTTTGCATTGATGTTCCTCAGAGATATTGTCCTAAGATTGTCTTTTTTGGTTGTGCTTCTGCCAAGTTTTGGTATTAGGATGGTGCTGGCCATATAAAATGAGTTAATGAGGATTCCCTATTTTTCTGTTGTTTGAAATTGTTTCAGGAGGAATGGGACCAGCTCCTCTTTGTACCTCTGTTAGAAGTCAGGTGTGATTATGTCTGGTGGTGTAATTTTTTTTTGTTGGTAGACTATTAATTGTTGCCCTAATTTTAATACTTATTACTTGTCTATTCAGGGATTCTACTTCTTTCTCATTTTGTCTTGGGAGGGTATGTATCCAGGAATTTATCCATTTCTTCTAGATTTCCTAATTTTTTTTTGCATACAGGTCTGTATAGTAGTCTCTGATGGTCATTTTTATTTCTGTGGGATCAGTGGTAATGTCCCTTTATCATTTTTTAGTAGGTTTCCTGGATTCTTCTCTTCTTTCTTCTTAATCTGGCTAGTGTTCTATCGATTTTGTTGATCTTTTTAAGAAGACCAGTGCTGGATTCCTTGATTTTTTTTTTTTTTTGAAGGTTTATTGTGTCTCCATCTCCTTCAATTCTGCCCTGTTTTTAGTTATTTCTTGTCTTCTTCTAGCTTTTGAATTTTATTGCTTTTGCTTCTATAGTTCTTTTAATTCTGATGGTAGGGAGTTGATTTTAGATATTTTCTTCTTTATCTTGTGGGAAATGCTGTAAATTTCCTGCTTTCTCATTAAGTACTACAAATTTCCATCTGCACAGTGCTTCAAATGTGTCCCAGAGATTCTGGCACGTTGCGTCTTTGTTCTCATTGGTTTTAAAGAACATCTTCATTTCTGCCTTAATTTTGTCATTTACCCAGTAGTTATTCAGGGGCAGGTTCTTTAGTTTCCATGTAGTTGTGCAGTTTTGAGTGAGTTTCTTAATCCTGAGTTCTAATTTAATTGTACTGTTATCTTAGAGACTGTTATGATTTCGATTCTTTTTGCATTTGCTGAGGATTGTTTTACCTCCAATTATGTGGTCAGTTTTTGAATAAGTGGAATATCGGGTTGAGAAGAATTTATTTTCTGTTGATTTTGGGGTGGAGAGTTTTGTATATGTCTATTAGGTCCATTTGGTCCAGAGTTGAATTTAAGTCATGGATTGTTTTGTTTATTTTCTGTCTCATGGATCTACTATTGACAGTGGGGTTTTAAAGTTTCCCTCTATTATTGTGTGGGAGTGTGGAATTATAAGTCTCTTAGTAGGTGTATAAGAACTTGCCTTATGAATCTGAGTGCTCTTGTATTGGGTGCATATATATTTAGGATAGTTAGCTCCTCCTGTTGCCTTGATCCCCTTTCTATTCTGTAATGCCCTTGTTTATCTTTTGATATTTTTTGGTTTAAAGTCTGTTTTATTAGAGATTAGGATTGTAATCCCAGCTTTTTTTTAACCCCAGCTTTTTTTTTTTTTTTTTTGCTTTTCATCTGCTTCATAAATCTTCCCTTAACTGTGTATTTTGAGCCTCTGTGTGTCCTTGAACATGAAACAGTTTTCCTTAATATAGCACACCAATGATTCTTGACTCTTTATCCAGTTTCCCATTCTGTGTCTTTTAACTGGGACAATTAGCCTGTTTACATTCAAGGTTAATACTACCATATGTTAATTCGATCCTTTTATTATGATGCTAGTTGGATATTTTGTGTGTTAGGTTTTGCAGTTTTTTCACAGTGTCATTGTACTTTATAATTTGTTACTTTTTTTTTTTTTTTTTTTTGCCATGGATGATACCAGTTGTTTCTTTCCATGTTTAGTGCTTCCTTTAGTAGCTCTTGTAAGGCAGGCCTGCTAGTGACAAAATCTCTCAGAATTCTCCTGTCCGTAAAGGATTTTATTTCTCCTATGCTTATAAAGATTCGTTTTGTTGGATATCAGATTCTGGGTTGAAAATTCTTTTCTTTATGAATGTTGAATATTTGCTCCCAACTCTCCACTGGCTTATAGGGTTTTTGCTAAAGCATCAACTGTTAGTCTAATGGTCTTCCCTTTGTTGATAATCTGACCTTTCTCTATGGCTGCCCATAGTGTTTTTCCTCCATTTCAGTCTTGGTGAATCTGACAATTATGTGTCTTGGGGTTGGTTTTCTTGAAGAGTGTCTTTGTGATGTTCCCTGTATTGCCTTAATTTGATTGTTGGCCTGTTCTTGCTAGATTGGGTAAGTTCTCCTGCATAAAATCCTGAAGAGTGTTCTCCAACTTGATACCATTCTCATCATCATGTTTAGATAAATCAATCAAATGTAGATTTGGTCTTTTCACTTAGTCCCATATTTTTTGGAGGGTTTTATTTCCATTCGCTCTTTTTTTTTCCCTCCAATCCTGTTTTCTTGCTTTATTTCATTGAGTTGATTTTAATCTCTGACATTCTTTTGCTTGATTCTTTCAGCTATTGATACTTGTGTATGGTTCATGAAGTTCTCATGGTGTGTTTTTCAGCTCCATCAGGTCATTTATGTTTTCTTCTAGGCTGTTTGTTCTAGTTGGCAGTTTCTCTAACCTTTTCTCGGGGTTCTTCGCTTCCTTGTATTGGTTTAGAATATGTTCCTTTAGGTTGGAAAAGTTTGTCATTACTCAATTCTGAAGCCAGCTTTTGTTAATTCGTTAAACTTATTCTCCGTCTGGTTTCGTTCAGTTGCTGATGACAAGTTGTGATCCTTTGGAAGAGAAGAGGCATTCTGGTTTTTGGAATTTTCACCCTTTTTCTGATAATTTCTCCCTGTCTTTGTGGAGTTATCTACCCTGTCTTTTATTTTGGTGATGTTGATACTATTATTTTCTGTTTGTTAGTTTTTCTTCGAACAGTCAGATCCCTCTGCTGTAGGTCTGCTGGAGATTGCTTGTGTTTCACTCCTGACCCTGTTTGCCTAGGTGTCACCAGAAGAGGCGACAGAACAACAAAGATTGTTGTGTTTTCCTACATCTGGAAGCTTCATCCAAGAGGAGCACCCACTAGATGCCTGCTAGAGCTCTTCTGTGTGAGGTGTTTGTCCTCCCCTACTGGAAGATATCTTCAAGTCTTGGATACCTGGGGGGTCAGGGAATAATTTGAGGAGGCAGTCTCTCCCTTAACAGAGGTTGAACACTGTGATATTAGAACCACTGCTCTCTTTAGAGCTGACAGGCAGGTACATTTATGTTTTGTGAATATGCACCCATCTAGGCTGCTTTCCCAAGTTGGTCAGTCCCAGGGAGCTGTAGTGGGATCTACCCGGTTTTAACTTCTGGGCAAGTTTGTTTACATTTTGAGGATGGAATTCCTTGCTCAATCCTCAGCAATGGAGGATACCCCTCCTCCCACCCATCTCTTGTCCAATGTCAACCTCAGACTGCTGTGGTAGCAATGAGAATTTCAAGGCAGTGAATTTTACCTTGCTTTGCTCTGTGGAGGTGGGACCTGCTGAGCCAGGTATCGGAGAGAACATCCTAGTGTGTCAGTTGCAATGAGCCTGGCGAAACCTTAGTATCTAGGTCCAAATGCAGCATTTCTCCTGGTACAGTCTCTCGGTTTCCCTCGTCTAGTATAGCGAAATCCCCCATCATTTTGTGCTTCCCATGTGAGGCACCGCTCCAGCCTGCTTCTGCTCACCCTCTGTTGACTGCACCCACTATCCAATTAGTCCCAATGAAATAAACTGGGTAGCTTAGTTAGAAATGTTGGAATCATACGCCATCTGTGTTAATTTCGCTGGGACCTTCAGATTGATGCTGTTCCTATTCAGCGATCTTGGAAGCTACACTGTTGTGGATATTCTTATTACGATTCTCTTTTTTCTTGCACAATCCATGTTAGAGAAAGCTGCAAGAAATCTCCACCTTCACTCCAACCACTTCCGTGTAAATGTCAGAGAACAAGTGTATTCTTTTGTATAATCACAATTATCAAAATCAGAAATTTTACTTTAATATATACTAATTTTTTAATATCTGATTTATATCCAAATTTGAACTTTTTGTTCAAATTACTGTCTCGTATAGCAACGTTATTTCATGATTCAGTATCATGGATTGCATTTGTCATGTCTCTTTAATTGCCATTATTTAAAAATCATTTTTCAGAATTTTTGTATGGTTGTATCTGACTCCTTCCATTAGAAAATACATTGTCCAGTTATTTAGTGATGACTAATTTTCTTTTAAAAGGAAAATAAGGACTTTTAGAAAATATAACTGCAGGTAAAATGTGACTGCAGATATACTTAAAGTTAAATGGAAGAATGTCAGAGAACGGGGAAAAGTTTATAAAACTTTTTATTTTGTTTTACAAGTTTACCCAGCTCCAGTTATGATAGTTACTATGCTCATAATTTGAAATCAGAGTACCATTTTTGTTCCTTTTCTTATTGAAGATCAGAGGAATGAGATTTACCTGTTAAAAATGAATGGTCAAAGAGGCTTTTATTTACTGTTATTTCAAGAAGCAAGTCTATTTTATGGTAATCTATTAGAATATAGAAATAAAAATAGCAAATGATAAAGTCTGGAACTCAATTTGAATATCAGAGTGGTAAGGGAAGAATATTGGAATCAGATAGACCTAGAAATAATAACAATAATAGTATAGCAATAACAGCTATTTTCAAATAATAAGTATTTATGAGCACTGTGCCAGCATTACCATATATCTTTAGAATAACTCGAAGTAGTTTTCATAACACATGGTTATTAGATAAGAAAAAGAGTTAGAGAGATTTAGTCAGTTATTGAGCATCACAGCATCTCTGCCATTCAGATAGATAGGAAGAAAGTCTGGATTATGTCATAGGTCTGTCCTAGTCGAAAAGAGTACTAATACTTACTTAGTACTAGGTCAACATTGACTCTCAGATGCAGGCTCCATTAATGTTATTTTTTATATCTTTAAGCCTCAATTTTCTCATTTTTAAAATGTTAGTAACAGTCTTCACAGAGTGAAAGTATTGTGTGCAAACTGACTGACTAATAATAGCTACAAAATATATCCCTTCTCTTTCTAGTTAGATTTTAGACATCCAGTTTTCAATATATTGCTAGATAATTTTAATAGCCAAATATACATAAATATAATCCATGTTTCAATATTAGAAATAATAGTTTGAAAAAATTCCCAGGATAAAATGAATATAACTTATCAAAAGACACGATAGGAATATGTATTCCGCAATTGATATTACCAAATTTTACATAGATCTGTTTTTTATTGATACCCCTTCAAAACAATAATTTGACATTCCCTTGAACTTTAATTTTTTTTCAGTCAGGTATTTTTAGGTTTACAAATTATCAGGAAAAAAAATTACCAGTGTTCTCCCCTCTCAACAGCCTTCATTTGTTTCATTTCCTCTTCTGTCACCTATCTCCTAGGTAACAAAGTAAACAAAGGAAAAACTTTTATTATAAAAAAATTAAAATAAGGAATTGAGATAAAAAATTGAGGAATAGATGAGGATTATCTTTTCAGAGGCTTACATAACTGAAAAGCAAAAATAATTTTTTTAGCTTCTTCCACTAACACACCAGCTGCCTCTCTAGGAACACTCTGTGTGCAGCTAGGCCCAGAGGCCTCACTACTGAGGGCCTCATAATCTGCAATTAACCTTTGACCTCACGCTTCTCTCTATTATACATGTCGTTATTTTTCTGTTCTTTACATGAAACTATATATCGTGTCAGGATAAAATTACTTTGCATGTTCAAAGTAAACAAAATTGTTCGTTCTAGTAAAATATCCCTCAGAAGTTTCTTCCAGGAAAACCCAAATCTAGACAAAAACTTCATAAGATTTTTTTAGGTTATGGTTTCAATATGTCTGGAGGTGATTTATTTTTCATAGTTCCTAAAATTTTGCTTGAAAACTATTTGCTTTTAATTCAATAAATCCCTGTTATAATTCTCATTTAAAGAAAAAAGTGTCAGTGAAATTTGTTAAATAAAATTATAGTTCTGAACTAAACTAATAGTCAAACATTTATAGTGGATTTAGTGTTAAAGTGTGGTCATGAGGCTTGAGTTATGTGGACAGCGTGAAGCAGGATATTTCTGTGAACCCTTCACAGGAGATGGGAACTGTAATGCTCGGGTGCTGGAACTAGCCAGCCGAATTTTCACTGTCAGTGGGAAACTCCAGACATTCAACCAGCTGTGTTGTGCCCCTCATGGGAAGGGAAATATGCAGGTGTGTGGGTGAAGGAGCTGGAGTGAATGCTTTTGAGTGACAGCAAGGCTGAATTCTGTACTAGCCCCATGGCAGCATCTGGAGGTGGGGGTGCCCATGACCCCTGAAGCCCCAAGTCCCTGGTCTATCATAGATAACTTGGTATAATTTAGAGGATTAGTTGTAGTTCTATAGAAGCTGTCCATTATACACACTTGAAAGTATCTCCTCTTCCATTCTCACATCTCATTATGGAGATCCCATTTAGGGTGATCCAATGATACTGCTTCTCCAGCTGAATAAAGTTTGACTTTCTGCTTGACACTATATGTAATACACAGCTAATCTGCAAATTTTTGCCGGTTGCAGAGCAATGTGCTTCTTAGTGTTATTGATTCAAAAATAACATAATGTCTTTCCAGGAGAGTTCAAATACCTGGGATAAATTCTGGAAAGCCTCTATAGTATTTGTTAGGGTCATCTGAAAACTTTCCAAGATCCCATTTAATTTTCTTCTGTTTGTAACATAATGTCTTTTCAGGAGAGTTCAAATACCTGGGATAAATTCTGGAAAGTCTTTATAGTATTTGTCAGAGTCATCTGAAAACTTTCCAAGATCACATTTAATTTTTCTTCAATTTTGTTAAGAAACGGGTACCTTGACCTTACTGGTGCCAGATTCACCAGACATCTGTTCGAGGGCTAAGAGGGAGACTTGGCTTGTCTAATTTGAGTATTTCTAGGAGGAATCAAGCAAGAGAGACAAACTGGATAGGAAGGATTAGTTACACTTAGAGAAGCAAGGCTGGAGAAAGCTGGCTCCCTCCTAGAGGTACCTGTAGGGTTTATTTCTTTTCTCTCTCTTTTTTTAAATTTTATATTTATTGTACTTTAGATTCCAGGGTACATGTGCAGATCATGCAAGATTATTTCATAGGTACATTCATGGCAAGAATGAAGTTCTGCATCAAATGAAGACATCTGCCTGAGGCCACTCCTTGATGCTGATGAAAGGCCCCAAGACTGAATCCAGTTTCTGACTGTTTCATTAGGACATGGCCACACTTCCTGACTTTTCTATGGGAATTTTCCTTTCTTCTTCCATGACTTGAAATGTGTCCTACCTATTCGTTTATAATGTTAAGTGCTTTGACACAAACTGCAGAAATATATCTAGAAACAATAAGAATTTGGCCCAGCTATCAGATATGCATTCAGAACAATACACTTTCTTTCTATTCTTAGAGGTGCCATCCCGACCTCCACCAAAATAACTTTACTTGCAGGCAGTGCAAGGCGAACACTCCTCACCCTCTCCAGCCCAGCAAGAGCACTTCAGCGTGTTGGCAGCATGCACGTGCCAGCCTCAATGGCCGCACTAGGTGGGAGAGAACAGCAGCTGCTGCCAGTGACTAAGGGAAGTCTAAAGAACCGGAGACACTACACAGCACCTAGCCAGTGTTTCCCACTTCAATCCCATCAAGGTGACAATCGGTATTAATCATCATAAGTGTACTGCTTATCAAATGCATGTACATCTCCTGGAGATTATGCGTAATCTTCAAATAAAGACAATATTAAGGTCAAAATTATCCCTAACATAGTACAAGTATCTTTCATACAACCAGAAATGCACCAATTCCCAACCCAATTACTGTTACATAAAAATACTTAAATCCTGATATGAAGTCAATAAATCTTACATCACATGATAAGGGAAATAAAATGAAGACTTTTCTTGGCACAAGTGTATACATGCACAAACATATTTTGTATAAAAGGAGGCAATATTCATGACAATTACAGACCTCGCTTCTGTAGCTGTTCATTTGGTCATAGCTGATATTGATGACTGTCTTCTTCTACCCATTCTATATTCTGTTTGCCTTTATCAAACACCTTAGCAGGTCACAGTTTTCTTCTTTGTGGAGTCACCCAAACCTTCATTCTTGAAGAGTCTGGTTTATTTCTCATCCTTCTTGGATCAGGATGTTGTAATTTCCCATTGACTCTAATCATAGGGTATGGTGATACTGATAGACACCCCAGTGAATTTTCTCTGTTTTATACATACTCTTCCTCACCTGCCTTGTGGAGTAGTAGACTCATTTCATCTTGATAGTGTGAATCAATCACCACACCCTCCTCTGTAACTCCTAAGACCTTTATGCCAGCAGAATGTAATGTGGAGGAAAGAGAAAGTAAAAATTTTGCTAGCAGATCACTAGTCACAATGGTGAGTGGTGTCACTTCCACTTCCAACCCTTAATACGTGGACTTCTAAATTCTGGCTATGGGAGAAACAGTGCCATACATTGGATGCTGATTGAGAGCATACATAGTCTTTTGGAGAACTTTGGCCCAGCCCTGTAAAGTATTGCCACCAGTTTGCTTTGGTATTGTAATTGTCACTTCAAAAGACCATTCCAACATTTTTTTCAATACAGCTGCTTGAAAATGATGGCTAACATTGTAAGACGTGAATTTTATTAACATGAGCCCACTGACACACTTTATTATCTGTAAAGTAATAAAGGCCTGGAACTCCATGACAGTGGATAAGGCATTCTATGAGTCCAGGGATGTGAGTCTTGGCAGAAGCATTGCATACATGATAGGCAAACCCATATCTGGAGTAAATGTCTATTCCAGTGAAGACAAACCTCTGCCGTTTCCATGATAGAAGGCGTTCCATATAATCAACCTGCCAACAGGTAGCTGGCTTATCACCCTGACGAATGGTGCCATATCAAGCTCTCATTGTTTGTCTCTGCTGCTGGTCAATTGGTCACCCAGCAGTGATCATAGCCAGATCATCCTTTGTTAGTTGAAGTCCACATTGCTGAACCCATGCATCACCTCCATTGATGGCTAAATGGACACTTTGTTCACCAGTCCATTGGGTGATGCCAGTGGTGGCATAGGAAAGAGGCTGAGTGTTGTCTGTGGAACAGGTCATTCTATTCGGTTGATCTTTAAAATCCTCCTCTCCTGAAGTTACCTAGCTTTGAGAACTCAAGTGGGATACAAATATTTTTACAGTCTTTTACTACTCAGAGAGGTCTGTCTGCATACCTCTTCTACAGATTTCTTTGGTACCTAATTTCCTATCATGTTTCTTCCAAATCTCTGACCATGCAGTGAAACTATTGGTGACAAAAGAATCAGTATATATTCCCATATATGGACATTACTCCTTCCTTGCAAAGTTTACAATCAAGTGTGCTGCTCAACATTCTGACCACTGAGATTTCTCTTTACTGCTGTCATTTAGGGATGTCAGCAAAAGAGGTTTTAGTGCTGCAGCTGTCTATTTTTGGGTGGTCCCTGCATATCATGCAGAAGTATTTGTAAACCAGGTAGTCTTCTCTTCCTCTGTCAACTTATCACAGGGGCTCTGCATGGCACTGTCAATGCTTGTTGAGAGAGAGAAGGCAGTGTGGAAGAGTGGAGACCATGGGCATTTCAGCCACTTCCTCATGTAAGTTACTTGTACCTTCAGGACCTACTGTAACCCGATTATGTATATACCACTTCCATTTGATGATGGAATGCTACTCTGCACACCTCACTTTATGGCTTGTTGAGTCAGAAATCTTCCAGTACATGATAGGCAGTTCTGGCTACCTAGTGACTTCATGACCCAGAATCAAACGTTCTGTTTCCACTAAAGCCCAGTAGCAGGGCAAGATCTGTCTCTCAGTAAGAAAATAGTTGTCTTCAGATGATGGCAGCGCTGTGCTACAAAATCCTAGAGGTCTCCATTGTGATTCACCTATGGGGACCTACCAAAAGCTCTAAAAATCCTACAGGTCTTTACTGTGCTTCTCCTATGGTGGCCTGCCAAAGGCTCCCCATCTGCCACTGACTCCTCAGCCATCATTGTATCTTTCGGTTCGAATGGCTCATGTGGCAGAGCAGCTTGCACAGAAACCTGGATCTGTTGCAGAGCCTTCTCCTGTTCTGGACTCCAATCAAAACTCGCAGCCTTCCAGGTCACTCAATAAATGGGCAAGAGTAACACAACCAAATTAGCAATGTGTTGCCTTGAAAATTCTAATAAGCTCATTAGGCATTGTGCCTCTTTCTTTTCTTTTCTTTTTGAGACGTAGTCTCCCTTCGTTATTAGAGTGGAGTGCAGTGTCATGATCTCGGCTATGATCTCTGTCTCCTGGGTTGAAGTAATTCCCCTTTCTTAGCTTCCTGTGTAGCAGGCATGTACCCCCACAACTGGGTAATTTTTTTTAATTTGCATTTTAGTAGAGATTGTGTTTCATCATGATGACCAGAATGGTCTAGATATCCTGATCTCCTGATCTGTCCGCCTCTGCCTCCCAAAGTGCTGAGATTACAGTCAGGAGCCAGTGCTCCTGGCCACATTGTGCCTCTTTCTTGGTTTTAGGAGGGGCCAGATGAAGCAAGTTATTATTCACATTTCAAGGAATGTCTCCAGAAGCCCCACACTATTGGACCCCTAGAAATTTTACTGAGGTGCAAGATCTCTCAATTTTAGTTGAATTTTTTTCCCATCTCCTTCATACAAATGTCTCACAAATAAATCCAGTGTGTTTGCTATTTCTTGCTCATTGGATCCAATCAACATAATGTAATAAATGTAATGGGTAAATGTAATATCTTGCAGAAGCACAGTTGATCAAGATCTCTCTGAATAAGATTATGACACAAAGCTGGAGAGTTGATATACCCCTGAGGTAGGAATGTAAAGATATGTTGGTGGCCTTGCCAGGTGAAGGCAAATTGCTTCTGGTGAGCATGACATCATCACACAGTGAGTGTCTAGTGGTGTCCAAAATGTCTGATGATTTCCCTGTTTCCAAAGCACGGTTATCTTTTTAAAAGGTAAGAAGTCTCCTTTGAGAAGAATTTACTGCATAAATTGTTGGTCATGTAGTGGGTTTTTTCTCAAGGGGACCTGGCCTTCCTTTGATTCAAGGTGTTCTGGGTCTGTTAACTGGCTGAAGTCTGGAAATTGATTGAGGGGCTGTCATTCTCTTTTTTTTATATTTGAAATTAATCTTCCTTCATTTTGACCCAGATGTTTTCTGTTTATATAAATTAAGTAGGAATGCAGTAGGCTTCCTATCACTTTCACTTGCAGGAAAGATGGTTAATTAGCTAATATCTGAGCTCTACACAAGTAATGTTATTCTGATTGCTGCTTTGCCTCTGCTGTCCGTTAATGTAGCTACACCAACCTTGCCTTTGATTGTTGAGTGTTGTCACATGGCACTTGCCATGGCAGGACTAATTTCATTGTATTTAAATTTTACAGTTGAGTTACTGTGGTTCCCAATGTTAGATCTGACATACAGAGAATAATAGTTACAGG
Organism: Saimiri boliviensis; assembly: GCF_048565385.1. Classification (NCBI taxonomy): domain Eukaryota; kingdom Metazoa; phylum Chordata; class Mammalia; order Primates; family Cebidae; genus Saimiri; species Saimiri boliviensis. Next base: position 53,142,443 of record NC_133453.1, on the reverse strand, counting down.
GCTCAAAGATGCAGGTGCTGCCCTAACAAATCTATTTCACAAGGTGTTGGTAAAGGGTATATTTTCTGTACCCTCCCAGCTGGAATGAGTAGGTCTAAAGTGACTAATCCACTCCAGCATCCCAGTCATATTAAGCCTTTGAATGCTTTCCTCTACACAGGGAGATCAGGCATTTTAAGCGTGCTTGCAATGGACCATTTCACAGTTCTTTAGAAAGATGTAGAAAAATTATTTCAGGTTGCTTACCATGAGCCATCCGTATTTCAGCTAATAAAGTAAATAAACTATCAGAACTTTTTTTTTAAACTCTCTGAGCTGCAACAGTGAATGCAGAGTCTCTACTTAGTTGCCCCAAATTAATAAATTCAGTGTCGTTCAACTCAATATTCCTTCAACTAGTATCCTACACCCTTGATATCCATTCCCATGCTTGTTCTCCAGATTTCTGTTTTACATAAATTTGAAAAGTCAAGTGTTTCTTTTTGCGTGTAGTGCACCTCCTCATAGGTTACATTCTCAACCTCACCTGTAGGGGCCCACTGGAACTTTAGTCTAATTATAGGTTCAGAAGCAAACAGGACTGTTGGCAGCGGCTCCTTGGGAGAATTAACATCGTCTTGCTTGGAAACTGCTTGAAGGGAGGCCTTCACTGTTGCCTCAGGTAGCACAGGGTTTGTCACATAAGTGAAAGTTGGATTGGCTGGTGGCAGCCTGGGTTGTGGAAGGGATGTTGCCTCTAATGGGGATGTTACAGCTGTTTCTTCTGGAAAAAACATTCATCAGAGTTTACAAATTCATTGTCCCCAGCTTCATCATGGTCCTTTCACATGCCCCCATTCTAAGTTGCAGGATCACATTCTTTTCTAATTAATGCCCTCACTATAACTGTAGACACCTGGTGAGTCTGTGCATGTACCTTTCATTGCGGGTAAGCCACTTGCATGATAAGAGTTGGTGTCTGTTTTTCCACAATTTCAGCTCTTTCCCCACAGGAGATAAGACTGTCTCTCAGGGCAATCTTAGCAGATTTCATGCTCAGTATCTGCTTTTGAAGCCAGGAGATCGAATCCCTGAGTTCATCATTTTTTTCATTACTTTCTCCACTGAACTTAGGATCTGCCAACCAGTTTCATTATGGTGCTTAGTTCTACACTTACGGTAAAAAGTATTATGTATAGAGTCATTAAACTCTGTGCATTTCATGGGCGATGAATCAGGAGTTTCAGATGCATTAATTTCGTAGAACTCTCTAAACAGTTCATGCCAAGGAGTATCAGTGTTCTCTATACAATTAGAAGTAGAGTCCTTAGTATTTTTGAGGTCTAATCTTATTAAGCTGATAGCTCTAGAAAGCCTAAAACCAATGAAGGGACTTCATTCTTAATATTCTTTACCTGTAGAACCACTCCTGGTACAAAAATCTGTATTAGGGTTCTCCATTGGGAGAGAACTAATGAAATATATATATATATAAAGTTTTAATTATCATGATCACAAGATTCTACAATAAGCTGTGTACAGTTTCAGGAGTAAGGAGAGTTCGTGTGAGTTTCAAAACTGAAGAACTTGGATTCTGAAAGGGCTGGAAGCATCCAATACAGTAGGCAAATATTTATGACCAGTTGATTTTTTAAATTCCTGAAGGCAGGGAAATTCTGGGCAGAAGAGGGATGGTCCCTAGTGAGGGCCCTACCTTCAAACTGAAAGCTATCAGATATCAAATATTCAACATTTGAGTGTAAAACAGACATGTAAGTTCTCATTTTGGTCCATGTTCTTAGCAGGTAGGCTAGGACAAACTCTTTTCACATTTTTCTTCCTTCATATATGCTAGTCCTGCTGGCAGCTTATTAAACGGTGCCCACCCAGATTAAGGGTGGGTCTGCATTTCCCAGCCCACTGACTCAAATACCAATTTCCTTTGGCAACACCCTCTCAGACACACCCAGGACTAACTCTTTTTATTCTTCAATCCAACCGAGTCGACAGTCAGTATTAATCATCAGACAGCCTTTTGTTTCCATACTTTTGGCACTAACCTTCTTGTCCAGCATTCAGGAGAAATGAGGTTACACAAATAAATTCAAGATGGTAAATACAGGAAATTTTATTCCTGATGAAAGTGGCTCTCAGTGGGAAGGTGAGATAAAATGGGGACAGAGCATGAAGATAATCTTCCTGTCCAGACTCTTCTCTGAAGCTTTGATGTGAAGCTGTCCCTCTGAAGTCAAGCCCTTTCTCTCTGACATCCAACTGTAGTCTCTAGTGTCTAGCTGCTTCTCCTCTCTCTACAGGCTGAATTCAGGTTTTTTTCTGGGTGCAGGATGGGTGAGAGTTGGGTCAGGATGATTTTGAAATATTCAACATTTGAGTGTAAAACAGGCATTTAAGTTCTCATTTTGGTCCATGATCTCAGGCTTTTCAGTTTGAAGGTAGGGCCCTCACTAGGGACCATCCCTCTTCTGCCCAGAAGTTCCCTGCCTTCAGTGTTTATCAATGATATCTGGACTTATAAGAAAAGGCTACTGTAACCTAAGTACAACATACAGTAATATTTCTTGATTTCTTTGATCTCTGTACACTGTTAGAAACTTTTAGCTGTTTCAAGCCAAACCTGGAAAAAATAAATCAAGAAAACAGCAACAAATGGTTGCTGCCATTTTCTAATAGAGTGTCGGCCCATATATTTTAGGATTGTACAATTTTTTTCAGTATTAGAATGATAAAATATACTACAGCATCAAATAAAGATTTCACTTCAGGAACTTAAAAAATCAACTCTCATAAATACATAATTTTATCACAAAACAAATACTCTATTCCAAACAATATTTCCACATGAATTTAAATTTGTACCTTTCACCTACCTTAGGCTAATAAAGAAGGACTTCTTCTGGGTGCCTCTCAGTATGTACTAAGCAATTATGTCACAAAATGAGTACCCTGTCTGTAGTCAAATCACATTTTCCTCACACCTGAGTCTGACAGGTAACCTGTTGATTATACCTGTGTACTCTTACTGCACTATAAATTTCTGTAACTATGGCTACCACAGTTCAGGCTAGAATGCCTAGGTGATAGGAATAAGAAAAATTGCCTGTGTTTCATGAACGTTTGCTAGGTATCAGGCTTTGTACTATGTGGTTTATCAACGTTTCAAAAACGTTAAAAATTTAGTATTACTTTTGCAGTATGCAAATGAGAAAACTAAAACATGGGAAGGTAAAATAATTTACCACAAATAAATAGACAGATTTTCAAGGGGAACATTTGAATTGTTATGAAAATCTTATTTCCAATTTCTGTCACAACTATTGCATATAAAGGTTAGGAACAGAATCATTGGAAGTAGAATAGGTGGAAATGTCCTTATTTGATGCTCCAAATATTGTGTCATTCATTTCTGGTAAGTCACTTCATGGCAGTCACTTCTATTACTGATTTTATCATTTAGAAGTCTTGTAATATTACTACTAAGTTTCTGGCTTAGGTGTCTGAATTTGAATATATAGGCGGGAAATTATGTGCATTCTGTTTAAAGGTAGTTGAATATTATTAAACTTACTGTACTTGTTTGATATCTAGTTTAACTTTTCCAATACAGTGTCAAGAAAACTGTATGCAAGTAACAGCCAGGTGCACTGTGAGGATAGTTCTTTTTTACACTGCTCTCTCTGTAACACAGAAATTCTATGATAGCCTTTTGAAACATCTTTTTCAAATTAGAGTGAATTACTGTAAAGGGATAACCTTAATTGCTTTTTAGAGCTGCCAGCTGGAATCTTAACTGGAAATTCTACTGGAAGACAATGACTGACTGTTAATGCTTTCATTTGTTGATTACTTAACAAAAATTGCTGTATTAGTCATTGTTAAAAGATCACGATTGTAACTGTGTTGTTTTAGCGGTGTGAAGGTACATTTCCTATTTCTTATTATTTATAGCTTTCTATTTCCATTAATATACCCATTTTCCACAAGCAACTGTGCAATGAAAAGGACAGGATGAAAATATAGGTGATTCTTTGTCACATGGAGTAACTTTTATCTGTACAGTTAGTAATTCCTTTTTTTGGTAATTATTTTATTCATTTGCTTCTATATTTTTACATACTAGGCTGATGAATTCCAAATATATTTGCCACTATACACTACAGGTAACTGTCCATAGCTGAGAGAGTGATTCATTAAAAACAAAAATCCTACTCACATGTGTGTGAAATTATAATGTAGTTTTAAATTAAATTATCAAAAATTTAAGTCATACAAATTTGGATGTTTATCTTGGCCTACTGTGCAACTTATTTTCAAAATATAGATTTTTTAAAATAGCAATAAAAATGTGAACTAGGGTTGTGTTTTTTTTAATTGGCAGAGCATAGAATCTACACGGTTGTATAAATAGTTTACTAAAATTGGATTAAACATACATAAATAAAGTTTTCAAAATTATAGCAGTTTTTCAGCATGTATACAGGTGAAATCTTTTAAGCCTATATTTTTAATGTAGTTAATAAATATATTGGGGCTTTAAAATTATAGTTTTGAAATGTTAAAGCCTGTTGAACTTTATGTAAGAACAATTTTATCTTATTTAAAACATATTTTTAGAACATCTTTGTCTCTTTCTAAATCCAACAATTTTCATTTCCATTTTAAATTTTTTAGTCTTTTTTGACCACAGCAAAAACATATCTAGTCATCGACTTTTTGTACTGACTCACAACATGGTTTTCTTAACAAGTACATTTGAAGGTCATAGATGTTTTACTGTCCAAATATTTCAGTTTCATTGATCTTACATTTTAACAGAAGTTTAATGTGAGATAAAGAAAATTTTATATAAACTACAGTGAATTTTACATGGCTGAAAATATATCTTATATTAAATATAATGCCTTAATGTTTTTCATGTTTTATTATGTACATTCATGTAAAAATATCACATTTCACGTGGTATTATTAAAATATTCTCATACAAACAGAAAATCTAGATAGCACATGTGATTTGTAATATACAATTTTAAAAAGATATGTGAATGAATTTTGATTGGGTTACTGTCTCAGTAGTAGAATGTCTATTATGTGTATAACACAACAATTATCATTCTACTGTGGTAAATTAGAACAATCCTCCTAAAAATTTAAAGCACTTGGTCTTTATGTTTTCTAGGTGATGGACTTATTTAAGCTTCTGGTAATGCTATTCCATTTATATAGGCACTCCCTTATGTGCAATGACAAAGATTTCAAGACCACCTGAAGACTATATTATCATTATGAATGTTTATGTGACTCCACGAAAAGAACAGACATGTCTTCTGTGCTTTTGCTTTTCAGTGTACGAATCACATTTGGAGGCAACCACAATACATTATGCCATGCATAGTCTCAACTACAAAAGGCAAAAGAGTCTTCTGCAAAATAGAAGCCAACCGTAAGTATTATGTGTTTTATGGGATTGGTAATATTCACCATTCTTCTTCCTCAACTTTTATTTCTCCATGCCAATCCTCTGGAAACGTTACAGGAGATATAGCCCCTTTGTTTGCAAAACGTGTGACATGTTTTCTAGGATACTTGATGACAGTGTGATTAAGTTCTGTCACTCTACCAAGAGAAAGTGTTCTTTATTTTTATCTGAGAATAAAAAAAAAGAAGGGGAAATAGTGTATTGCCATCATGTGATATGATAATTTCTATTTAATTAAAAAAAACACATTGAAATGAGAAAATGAGAGCTAATATTTATCTCTTCACCTAAAATTGTGGTTAACATTCTTTAAAGCAATATAAATACATTTTGAAAGGATATGCACTTACGTTAATAAGCTTAGTTTCATTGTTTCTGGCATGCTTTTTGAGGTAACCAAGTCAAATCACTCAATTCAAGTATCTTTATCAATGAATAAAGTATAAAGGGCATTGCTTTATCTCGTAACTACTTTGGTAAATTAGGGTGATTTTGCAATTGCTAATTAAGGGCACAGAATGTGCTCAATTATGTGATATTCTTCCATTCTTAAGAGAAATTAATCCTAATCCTATGTTTAGATAAAATATATACATATTAATAATTACTGAAGTATAAAACAGTAAATACACTACTTTCTCATCTTACTTATGAGATCCATACATAAAGTGAGGTGAATTCCTAAATGTTAATTTGTTATTGCTTGTTGGAGAAGTTTAAAAAAAAAACAAAGAAATGTGTATGTGTGTGATTTATGTGTGTTTTAATATGTGAGCTACTTTGTACTTGACATTTTTTTTTTATTGAACTGTCAGGTAAAAATATTTCAATAAATTATGAAACAATAAGTATGAGCTATTAAATTTTAAATGTCCAACTTATTACATTTCCTGAGTACTTTCTGGATTTTTAACTGATGTCTATGAATGGTCTTCAGAGTACTTGTAAATTCTGTGAAATTTTATGAAAAATGTGTGTCCATGTTTATGTATTATGTATTCCATGTTGTGGAATAAAGCTAACTTTCATTAGCTTGTAAACAGTATCTGTAACACAGAAAATGTCAAGGGGCTGCTCCATTATCTGTCCTAATTATTCATTGTAAACTTAAAAATAACTCTGAAACATTGGTATGATTATTTATTCCCAGAGAATTGGCATGAAATAATAGACTAATTAAAATCTCTTTTTGCTGTAATAGAATTACTGAAATCTTCAGTGTAGTAAACAAATATTGTCCCATAGCAACCTGAAAGCAAAGTATTTCATGAGCCTAATAACCCCAAAGAAGCAAAATGTAAGTCTAACATGATGAATTTAATTTGAAGTGTTGCTTTCCATGAAAAAAACTTATTGTACATGAACACAATTTCAAAATATTTCATGCAATTGCTGTTCCTATTGAAAGTAGATTTCTGTACACTTTAGATAATGTTGTACCAAGTAGTTAACCATTGTCATCTCGGAGGAAGTTAAGTGTGGAATTATTGGAGATAATTTATTATGTAGAATTTGTTCTCCACTTGTCATATTAGAAAAATATGTCAATAAAACTATGTTTTTAAGTAATGATTATATATGTTTACACTTGACAGATATAGGATGCAATGCTAAGTGTGAATTTCAGAGAATGAATAATTTTTAGCATAAGTATGTAGCAAATATTGTATGGAACACACTTATCCCCCCCAAAATTTATCATTCATGTGAAGTTGAAATTAAACAAAGAATGCTATACTTTTATTTCCTAAATATGACAATCCTACATATATCAAATACTACAAATTATTTCAGAGGCAACAAAAAATGACTTTATTACATTAACTTTTAATAAAGGTTGTTTAAAAAATTCTCATAAGAATCCATATCTCATCAAAACAAAAATAAATTCTTTCTGTGTCTTCAAATGAATAATAGATTGATATTCAGAAAAAAAGTATTTTAAAATTAAATTTTAAATAAAGGAATGTACCATTATATTTGATAAGGAGGAAATTCAAATACTACATTTAATATACTCTGTATGTTTTATATTATCAAAATGATGTCCTTTAAAAATGAAATTGATTCCAGAATTAGAGTGAATATTTAGAGAAATGCTTGTAGTATGCAGAATGTATTAAACAATGACTAAAGCATTGGTACCCAAAAGGTTATTGATATGATTTTGTTCTGTGTTCCCACCCAATCATCATGTTGAATTGTAATTGCCAATGTTGGAGGTGAAAACTGGTGGGATGTAATTGGAGCATGGAGATGGTTTCTAATGGTTCAACACCATCTTTCCAGTACAGTAATGTCTTGTGATAGAGTTCTCATGAGAGTTGGTTGTTTAAAAAGTGTGTAGCACCTTCTGATGCACTTTCTCTCTGTCTTGCCAGCTATGTTAAGATCATGCCTGCTTTCCTTTTACCTTTTCATCATGATTGCAAGTTTCCTGAGTTCTTCCCAAAATTAAGCCTGCATAGTCCACAGAACGGTGAGCTAATTAAAACTCCTTTATTTATAAATTACTCTGTCTCATGTATACCTTTATAGCAGTGTAGGAATGTACTAATGGTTATTAAATATCAGTTTAACCTAAAACTATCCTGCAGTCATACAAGAGTAGTCATAAAACCATCCTAATGTATGTATGTAGAGAAAGAAGAGAAAATACATTGGAGGAAGAAAATGTTGAAGGGTAGTAGAAAATTCAAAATGTGAGAAGGAGAAGAGGCAAAAGAAAACCTTGATGGTGAAAGGGCAAGGTAAAATTAGAAGTAGATTTGAATGGAAGGAAAGAGTTAAGTAAGCAAGTTGGATTGAGATTGATTGTTGTATGTGGAATAGAAAAAGAAATGTAATTTATAGAGTTTTTCCAAGTTGAAGACCCAGTTCAGAAAGGCAAGGTAAAAGATAAGAGATGGTAGGAGGAAATATTCACGTAGTTTCCAGATAGGTTGTATAAGTTAGCAACAAAACATACAATTGCAAGTCATACAGTCAACGATATAGTTGTTAGGAGGTGGATTCTGAGTGAGTGATGAGATGAGCTGAATATGTCATATACAGTGTCAATTGTTGATAATAGTTTCGTATGTCTATGTGGTTATTATGACTAATGAGTGCTTGCTATGTAGGTATACCAAATAATACAGTGTATTGTAAAATGCAGTGTTAGGAGAATTTTCTAAATGTCATTAGCTTACTCTCTTGCATGTTGTGTAAAAGAAGGGATGTTGAAGTTTCACATCATTACATAGCACATGGAATGGAAACGTGGTCAATACACATTCTTTGAATTCATACATGAATGTTAGAAAACCAACTCAGAGCTGTTCACAAATATTGCAGTGAAGCAAGTCAATTTCTATGATAGTTAAAGAAATTGATGGAGGAGGATAGAAAGTGATTTGTTAAAGGATATAAAATTATAGCTAGACAAAAGAGATGAATTCTATTGTTCTATAGCATTGTAGGATGACTAAAGTTAATAATAATATACAGTTTCAAATAGGTAAAAGAAGGATATGAAATATTGTGAACACAAAGAAGGGATAAAATACTTGAGGCAGTGTACATGGTAAGTATAGTAAACTAATCACTATATATTATGTGTATGAAAACATCACCATGTAACCCCTAAATATGTAAAATTAGTACATGTCAATTAAAAATGAATCAGATGCCAAAAATGCTATTGTTGTTCTATTTAATAATGTTCATTTAATAATCTAATATATTAAAGGTTATTATATAATCTAAAATATTAAAAATTAATCTGCTTTAGTTAGAAAAATTAGGTGTTTTAAAAAAAGAATAAACCTCTGCTCCTTTATTTCAACTTCAAGATTTAGTGCCAATATTTATTAATAAAAATACAGATATATAAACTAAATAGATCTTGAATACAGCTAGAGCATTTCTGAAAATTAAACTCATATGCTAAAATATGGTAAACTTATTTAAATTTTATGTGAAGTACAACTTTTTTTTTTTTTTTTTGAAATGGAGTTTCGCTCTTGTTACCCAGGCTGGAGTGCAATGGCGCGATCTTGGCTCACCGCAACCTCCGCCTCCTGGGTTCAGGCAATTCTCCTGCCTCAGCCTCCTGAGTAGCTGGGATTACAGGCACGTGCCACCATGCCCAGCTAATTTTTGTATTTTTAGTAGAGACGGGGTTTCACTATGTTGACCAGGATAGTCTCGATCTCTTGACCTTGTGATCCACCCGCCTCGGCCTCCCAAAGTGCTGGGATTACAGGCTTGAGCCACCGCGCCTGGCCCGAAGTACAACTTTTTTAAATAAAAAAGATGTTTGTTATAATTTTCAACAGAATGAAGAGCATATAGAAACCCATACTGGGGTAATTATGAAGAAAATTCAAATCATTTAGAATTAATATCTTCTTGAAGAGCTCTTAATATTTTGAAAACTGAGAATAAATATCATTTTGTTCAGATTCCTACAGCTTACCAGCTGGTTGTAACACATACTTATTTAAATTAAATGTTTTAAGAGATATTTTTATCTTTTTGTAAGTAGTTATCTATATTAGAAGTGCTGCAATTCTAATTTAATTAATTTATACTCAAATCTGATGTATAAAAGAATTATGATATGAGAAAATATAACTTTGTGCCCTCTTGTCAGGGAAAAATTTAAGAAATCTGAAAATATCAAATTTTGGAGAGTGTATGAATCAAATTAGTTGTTTACAGTTAAAATTTGTCTAACTATTTTCAAAACAATTGAGCACTTTCTTTTATAAATATATTTTGGTCTCAATCTTTTAAAAAAATCTTTGTTCAAGTATACATAAAGACACAAATACAAGAATGTTTTAGCAGTACAGTTTGTAAATGGAGAATACTGGAAGCAAACCTAATACAATGACAGAAAATTAATTGTGATGTTTTCATAAAGTGAAGCACTTCACATGTTAATGAACTGTAGATCTCATTAATGCTGTGGTGTGCCACCACAACCCCATTTTATACCAAGACAATCATTGTTTTGGGGGCCAGGAATATTTTCTGCTGATAGTAGGTAATTGCTATTGGGAAATTAACCTTGGTCAACGATAGCTGCTTTATATATGGACAGCCCACATCTAAGAGTTTACGAAAGTCTGGCTACTTTACTTCTATTTGGTACTTTTCTGATGGACACCCCAGCTTCTGAGCTTCTAATAATTTATCCAAGGCCTCTTTCAACTGCTTTGTAGCTCATTGTTTCCTTCACCCAAGTCTCCATTATTTATCCCTTACCGATGTGGTTCCTCAGAGGAATTGCCAATGAATCACCTTCACACAAATTATGTCTCAGAGTCTGTTTTTTAGGAGTAGCTGGTGTCAAGAATAGTGTTATAAACAGATTCTAAATGGAAATTTTGTAGCTGTGTCACCAATTGGCTACTGGCAATGAAGACCTCATCAATGACAGTATATGGCCTACTTATAGCATCAGGTATTATGTACTATTTTAATTGCCAAATTTTACTGGCTGTCAACAGAAAAGTGATATACTCGAAATGCAATATCTCAATATTGGAAAGGTTTAGGGAAAATAGTAAGTATAATGACTAGGAAATCAGATTGCTATTCAGATTGTGAGGGCACTGGGAAAATCAGTTTGTTGGAGAAAGCACTTTATTGGCCTGGCCCTAGGGCTACCTTACCTTTCTTTCGTCTCTGGCAGATACAATTTGAAGGAGACTGGACATTCTGTAAAATATCACATTGACTCATTGTACCAATATAATGATGTTGAGTACCTTGTTAATTAATGAATTACCTGTACTTTTGTAGGACACTTATAGTGAAGAGGATGGTAACCCCTAAAAAGATGTAGGGGATTGCTACAGTCACAAAATTTAACAAGGTTGGGAGAAAAAGTCTGGTAGTATGAAGGATTCAAGGCTATGTTGGAAAAGACACTTTTTAAATTTAAGTTCTTTGAACCACTCCTTCCGAATACCAGTGGATCTCTTTTTCTGGGGTAGTTTTATAAGAGAATGGTTAGGACAACAAAACATAGTCCCTAACACTGCAGGTATTTTGAAGCTAGAACTGCTAGTCATTGTTTTCTCCTATTTTATACATCCTACATTTCATTCACCATCAGAGACCAACTGATCAGCTGCCTCAGTGTCTTAGTTAAGGATGTCAAGTCTTTAACCCTGAGGAATCTGAGCCCTTAGTCCTTCTGGCTACTTCAATTGTAATTTATAGTAGAACTTGAGTAAAGGAATAAGTGGCTCCAATGTAAATTGTCTAGCCATTAGGTTTTTTTTTTTTTGCCAACCCACATTGTGAATGGAAGTCCTACTTCTTCTTGATGATCAGGGTAGCTAACTCTTCCAAGATGGTGATGTGAAAAGTACACACCAGCATGAAGGCACACCTCACTAGCCACATCTGTCACAATTTTAGTATCATAGTAAATAATGATACTAGCAGATTTTAGTTGAATAAGAATTCATGAATCAATATAGAAATCAAAATAAAGAAAAAATATTTTAAATGATTAAAAATATTAATGATTGAGTAACTGTTGTGTGGAGTATATGGGAATACTTTGGAGTAATCTTGCAATTTGTCTGTACCTTTTAAATTATTTAAAAATAAGACATTAAAAGGCCAACCTTTAAAAAGTAAGACATGGATGTTTTAAAACATATGATACAAAACAAAAAAACTGAAATAAACAAGTTAGATTTGATTTGTTTAGGCAAACATATGTGCCAGGTTCTTAGTGTCTTTTCAGTGAACCTGAAATTTGAAACAGACATTTTGGTTGCCTATTGATAAGTAGAATCATGTTGATCTGTGGTTTAGATTTACTCATATTCTTATTTTGGGGTTCTGGTTTCTAATTCATTTATAGCTTTGTGAGCTCATCGTGATTCATGACTTCTGATTCATATTGTCTAATTTATGAGACTGCATTGAATTCGGAATGCCTGCTGTGATGCCACATTTGTTTTAGTGGTTTCTTATTGAGTGTTTGGGAGTATTGAGTTAACTTAAGTAAAAATAAATAAATAGAAACAACCATTGGGGCATACAAATGTCTTGGATGAAAACCGTCTAAAGAATTTAGAATTTTGTAGAGAATCTGCTAAATCAAAACTACCTGTTTCATAAAATAATACACTTTAAAATCATATATAGAGTACCAGAAGAGTTATCAGTATTAGACTCTGAAGTGGTTCTGATTATGTCAAATTAGCTATGTATCAATTAAAGAAGAAAACTTAAATTATGTTATATTAGTAAGATATTTTGTTAGTAAGATACTATGTTAGTAAGATGCACGTGACATTATTAAAATAATATTGTAGTCTTCATACACAGAAAACTAGAAAATATTCCATGTGTATTCATCCAAGTCACAAATTTTTTGTAGTGATAATACTGTGCAAACATATATAGAAAACTTTTCCCCAGGTGTTGCTATTTATTCTGAAAGACCCTAATAATCTTCCCCTTCCCTTTCTTCTTTTTAACCATAATGTCCTTTTTGCAATGTAAGTGGGTATTGGCAAAAGTCATAGAATTAGTATAATTGCCAGATTTATTGCTTATACTAGATAGAATGGAAAACATTAGCTTTCACAGTGGCTATAACTTCCCCTGATCTGTCTTTTAACATCCAGGAGAAAGAATGATTTCTTTGTTTACAGGATTTACCTTTGCTATGTCTTTTCTAAAACAATGTGAATGTAGGATAGAACAATTGTTCCATCAACTATAATTCAATCAGTTATATAGAACAATTATTGTATCATCATATTCCATCATCAAATGATGCTTATTGGTTTAATTATATGGTAATTTATATCAGCTAACTGTTAGTTTATCATATTATAGTCATCAAAGCAAAAAAGAGCAGAAAATCTAACATGGAATCTCACTTTGTGGCTCTGGGGTGGGGTCAACAGCAAGTTTTAAAAAGTCGTGAAGAAGATCTTTTGAAAAGTAATGAAAAGAATGTTTGGTAATAAGCCAGATTTTCTTTTATACGTTTTTATAGTAAAACTAAGGAAAAGTATCAACAAATGCTCTTAGTTTTAGGGAAAAGAGAATAAAGTTTGTAATTTTAGTTGTCAATGTAATAGATTAACGAGGATAAAATTTCAGCAGGTGGAGTCAAGGGAAGAGTTGGGGTAGAGAGGAAATAAGGACAATAGGAGCCAAAACCACTTTCCTCTAAGAAATAGTTACATACATTAGGTAGTATCTTTCATAGGATTTTTGTCAGCTAATTAGCACATACAATTCATCCACAAGTGTTAATTACTTGGTAATAATATTCTGAAGTAAATTATTCCCCCTCCATGACTCAGTGGTATGAAAAACAAATATATTGCTCATATCACCCTCTTAAACATGGAAGGTAAGAAAACTATATATTAAAGGAAGTTTTAGGAAAAATAAAACTTTTCAAGTAAGTTTCTATTAGGGAAAGCAACCATTGAGAATGTAATCTATGATATATATGTCCCTGAAAAGCTGATTATAATGTAATTAAAAAGATGTGTTCCTCATCATAGCATTTTGAGTAGCCTTGATTTACAAAGGAGTTAACTAGTAAATCATAACAATAGTAGGAAGTGCCTCCAGATGAGAGACTCCTCCAGTGTTAATGTAATTTCTACAAAATGTTTCCTCTTTCATACTTTTGTTTATGGTAGATCAATACCATTCTTTACACCAAGCAAAACAAATAGAATTCCCTTTTTTGTTGTTTTTTAGTTTCTGAGAGGAAATGTTTTATTAATTTGCTTTGATTGTTTAATACATGCTATTTTATGTGAAAAAGCCTATTTATTCATAAAATACTTTAGATTCTGTTTATGTGTTAGTTTAACCTTAAGTTTCATGTTGTAATGATATGGTTATTTCTGCTTTCTCTCTTGATCAAAATCTAATTTTAGGTTTCCCTTATTTAGTCTCCCTTAAGATTCTAACACCGAATGGAAATGTGACATTGTTTCATTTTCATTTAAATGGCAAAGTTTAGTAGCAATAACACACATAATAAACTCATTTTTAAAATAAAATAAAATAAAAATAAAATCGACTGTGAAAACATAGCACCAATTTCTTTAGGCAAGTATTATTTAAATTATTCAAAGTGAGAATTTTAAACTTAATCTTGAAGATTCATTTTGAACTAAACAGAGAGGGTGATATAATCTGCAAAACAGTTACTTTAACATTTGCAAAAAGAATTTATGTTATTTTTGGCCAAGAATGTAGCATTTATAATAAAAGCTTAATGCATCAGCTAAAGCCTTATTATAGGTGTAAATTTATCATCATAAAATTGGAACAATCGCTGTGATAGAGTTAGGATCCTCACGACTGTGAGTTTCCTTGTTTTCCTTGTTTTTGATGATAGTGACAGGTTTGAGTCATGGTGGTCAGAAGTTTATAGAATGTCCAAATTGGGTTTTTCTGATGTTTTCATTATAAATTGACTAGGATTATGGGCTATTTGGTGAGTGAGCATAGAGTTCAAATGCTATTTTCATGTGATAGAACAAAATAGTTGATCACCCCATCTGATAATCTCAAATAATGTTACACAGATTGTATTGTAGTCATAGCAAATGTTTTATATGTTGATTTATTTATTTAATATCTGACTCCCCATAAAATAGAAGGTACGTTCCATGGAAGCAAGTATTTGACTTTCTTGGTCTGGAGTATTGAGGAGTGTCAGGCACATAATAGAAGTATCATTAATATTTGTTTAGTGAGTGAAGAAAAGAGAAGAGAATGTATTGAAGAGGGTCAGACACATAAGTGTGATTAATATTTGTTGAGTGAGTGAATAAAAGAGTGAGAATGTATACGTTCTTTGGCTGTTTTATGCACTCATTCAATGTATTTGAATCCCGTCTTAACTCTGCTTGAATGTTTTAGTCAATGTACACTGTAGTGTACCAAGGTGACAATACTGTATGAAGTAATGGTTCTCTAGAGGGACAGAAGTAATAGAGTAGTTGTACATATGAAGGGGAGTTTATTAAGTCAACTGAGTGAAACAATCAAAAAGTGAAGTCCCAGAATAGGTAGTCCACCTTCTGGAGATCCAAGATGCCAGTCCGAGTTTTAAAACCTCAAAGGAAGGAAAGCTGATCGTGGAGGCTTCAGTCTATGACCAAAGGCCCAAGACCCTCTGGGAAATCACTGATGTAAGTGTAAGAGTCCAAAAGCTGAAGAACTTGAAGTCTGATGTTTCAGATGAAGAAAGCATCCAGTAAAGGAGAAAGATAGAAGCCAGAAGTCGTAGCCAGTGTATCTTCTGCCTGCTTTTATTCTAGTTATGTTGGCAGACCATTAGATGGTGCCCACCTAGATTGAGGGTTGGTCTGCATCTCCCAGTTTACTGACTCAAATGTTAATCTCCTTTGGTGATTCTCTCACTGACACACCCAGGAACAATACTGTGCACTCTTCAATTCAATTAATTGACACTAAAGGTTAGACATCACAAGTCCAACCTTTGTCAACTTGAACCTGTACACATACATACTTTTCAAATAAAGAAAATAGTAAGGTTATAATTATGCCAAACATAATACAGGTACTTTTCAGACAACCGGAAACACACCAATCCCCAATCCAAATGCTATTACATAAAGATAAAAGAATTTAAATGCCAATGGTAAGTCCACAAAACTTTTGTCTCAACATAAAGAAAAAGTAAAACAGTAAAATGGAGATATTTTCTTAATGTAAGTTTATACATGCATAAAAATGTTGTTTATAAAATAAGAGGAAATACTTATGAAGGTTATACTCCTTGTTTATGCAAATATTCATGTTGTTATAACTTGTATTAATGACTACTTTCTAGTACCCATTATGTATTCTCATTGCCTTCAGCAGGCACCTCCGTCTCAGCAGGTCATGGTGTTTTACCTGGTGGAATGGTCTAAACCTTCATTTCTGAATTGCACAGCTGGTCATTTCTTCTACCAAGCAAAGTACACAACCAGGTGTACTGCTCAAATTTCTGACCACTGGGAAGATTTCCCTTTACTACTGTCCTTCAGGGATGTTTTAGAAAGGGGCTGTAGTGCTGCAGGTGTCTACTTTCTGATGGTACTCACATATCATGCAGAACCACCTGTAAACTACATTTCTGTGTGCTCTTCCTCTATCAACTGATCACAGAAAATTCTGCATAAGGCCTGTGCTACAGACTTGGAGAGGAATGGTAGGGTGGCAGGAGCAGACACCATGGTCTTTTGAGTCTGTTTCTTATGTAACTGACTTGTGTCCTCAGGACCTGCTGAAGTCCAGTCACCTAAGTATGACTTCCATTTGATGATAGAATGCTGCTGTGCATGTCCCTCTTTATGGCTAGATGCATTAGAAAATACTCAGTTTATGATAGGCATTTCAGTTGCTTGGTTACTTGATGACTCATAGTCAAACATTCAGTTTCTACGAAAGTCCAGTACCAGGCTAAGAGCTATGTCTTAAAAGGAGCGTGGTTATTTGCATAAGATGGCAGGGTCTTACTTCAAAATCCTAAGGGTCTCTGCTGTGATTCACCTGTGAGTGTCTGCCAAAGGTTCCAAATGACATCCCTGTCTGTGACTGATACCTCAAAAACCATTGGCTCTGCTGGGTCATATGCATCAATTGACAGAGAAGGATGCAGAGTAGTCTGGGCCTGATGCAGAATGTTCTCCTGTTTTGGACCCCACTCAAAACTGGTAGCCTTTCAGGTCACTCAGAAAATTGGCCAGAGTAAGACACCCAAATATGTAATGTGTTGCATCCAAAATTCGAATAGGTTGATTAGGTGTGTCTCTTTCTTGGTTGTAGGAGGAACCAAATGAAGCAACATATCCTTCACTGTAGAAGGAAAAAAAAAAAAGGAGTATGACCTAATGCCCACACGGAGGAGAGGGGAACCTTAAAAAAAAAAAAAAAAAAAAAAAAAAAAACCGGCCCCACACCCCTTCATCCCTAGAAATGTTACTGACTTAAAGGTTTCCTGAATTTTATTTGGATGTATTTCCCCTCCTCTTGCACATAAATGTTCTATCAATAAATCCAATGTGTTTGCTACTTGTTGCTCACTGGATATAATCAGCATAATGTCATCAATGTAATGAGCTAGTGTGATGTCTTTTGGAAATGAAAAGCCATCAAGATCTCTCCAAACAAGATTATAGCACCAAGCTGGACAAAGCTTGATATACCTTTCTGATACAGGACAGTAATAGTGTCTTACATCAGACAGTAAAAGTGTATTGCTTGTCTTTTCCAGCAGCAGGCAAATTGCTTGTTGTCTTATGTTCAGAAATGAAGAAAAAGGTGTTTCTCATATCAATGGCTTTATACCAGGGACTATGAGATGTGTTATTTTTTTGAAGCAATAAAAGCACATCTGGTACAGAAGATGCCATTGTAGTCAACAGTTGATTAAGCTTATGTTAATCTACTGTCATTCTCCAAGATGCTTCTATCTTTTGCACATTCCAAATAGCTGAGTTGAGCTGGCATTTGTTGTGAATCACCACCCCTGGATCTTTCAAATTCTTGATGGTGACATTAATCTATGCAGTTCTTCCAGGGGTGCGATATTGTTTTTGATTTACTATTTTTCTAGGTAGAGGCAGCCCTATGGCTTCAATTTGGCCTTTCCCACCATAGTAGCTCTCACCATAACAGTAAACAACTGGTGAGGATGTGCGTGCACATTTTGTTGTAGGTCAGCCACTTCTGTGATAAGAGCTTGTGTCCGATTTTCCACAATTTTAGCTCTTTTTCTACAGGAGATAACCTCTTTCTCCCACTCAGAGAAATCTTGGAAGATCTGAGGCTCAGTATATGCATCTGGAGCCAGGAAATAGGATTCCTTAGTTTATGATTTTGTTCTCACTTTGTCCAGTGAACTTAGGAGCAACCTACTAACTTCAGTATATTTGTCAGTTATTTATATGGTCAAATGTATTATGGATAGAGTCATTAAACTCCTTGCTTCTCATGAGAGGTGAAACAGGAGCATGATATGAACTTATTTTGCATAGCTCTCTAAATAGTTGTAGCCAAGGAATATTAGTTTTCTCCATATTATTAGAAATAGACTCCTTAGAATTTTAGGATCTAATCACATTAGTCTGTTATGATACTGCTAATAAAGACATACCTGACACCTAGTAATTTATGAGGGAAAGAGGTTTAATTGACTAATAGTTCCACATGGCTGGGGAGGTCTCAGAAGCATGGTAGAACTCGAATTAGGAACAAAGTCATGTCTTACATGTCAGTAGACAACAACGAATGAGAGTCAAGTGAAAGGAGAAACCTATTGTAATACCATTAGATCTCATGAGTCTTATTTACTACCACGAGAACACTATGAGGAAAACTGCCCCCATTCTTCAATTTTTTCCCACTGGGTCTCTCCCATAACATGTAGGAATACTGGGAGCTACAATTAAAGGTAAGATTTTAATGGGGACACAGCCAACTCATATCAGCAGCTAACTCCATAAACCTGGAAATCAACTGAATAAATCCTTCCTTAAGATTCTGTAACTCTAGAATGACTCCTGGTACCAAGATCTGTATTAGCCAAGGTTATCTAGAGGGCAAGAACTAATAGGATAGATGTATATATGAAGGGTAGTTGACCCACATGATTACAAGGGGAAATCTCACATTAGGCTATCTACAGCCTGATGGGCTAGGATGCTAGTCTGAGTCTCAAAACATCAAATGCAGGGAAGCCAATGGTGCTGCCTTCAGTTTGTGATTGAAGGCCTGAGTGCCCCTTGCAAATCATTGCTATAAGTTTAAGAGTCCAAAAGCTGAAGAAGTTGGAGTTTGTTGTTTCATGGCAAGAAGCATCCAGTTCATGAGAATGATGGAGGCCAAAATACTTTGCCAGTGTAGTCTTTACTGGTTCTTCTATCTGCTTTTATTCTAGCCATCCTGTAAGCTAATTAGATCATCTGCACCCAGATTGAGAGTGGGTATGTATCTCCCAGTTCACTGACTCAAATGTTAATCTTCTTTGGCGATTCCCTCACAGACACACCCAGGAACAATAATGTGCATCCTTCAATTCAATTAAGTCGATACTTATTATTAACCATCAAATCACAAAGATCAGCTTTTGCTTAGTCAGTCATAAATTTCTGGGATATATCAGTTCAGAGGTATATCAAATCAATTTTCAATCAGAACATAGAAGATATTTTATTTTTCTTTAACTTCTGGGATACATGTGCACAACGTGCAGGTATCTTACATAGGTATACACATGCCATCGTGGTTTGCTGCACTTATCAACTGCAGTAGGAATTTCTTCTATTGCTATATCTCACTTGGCCCCCCACCCCCTGACAGACCTTGGCTTGTGAGGTTTCTTTCCCTGTGTCTATGTGTTCCTATTGCTCAACTCCTACCCATGAGTGAGAACGTGTAGTGTTTGGCTTTCTGTTCTTGTATTAGTTTGCTGAGAATGATGGTTTCTGGCTTCATACATGTTCCCACAAAGGATATAAGCTCATTCTTTTTATGGCTGCATACTACTCCATGGTCTATATGTGCCACATTTTCTTCATATAGTCCATCATTTATAGGCATTTCTATTGGTCTTCCATCTTGTGAATAGTGCTGCAATAAACATACATGTACATGTGTCTTGACAGTTGAATTATCCATAGTCTTTTGAGTATATACCCAGCAATGGGACCTCTGGTTCCAGATCCTTGAGTAATTGCCATCTTTTCTTCCATAATGGTTGGACTGTCACCAACAGTGTAAAAACATTCATATTTCTCCATATCCTTTCCAGCATCTCTTGTTTCCTGACACTTTATTCATCATCATTCTAACTAGCATGAGATGGTATCTTGTTGTGGTTTTGATTTGCATTTCTCTAATGACCTGTGATAATTAGGTTTTTCCATAAGTTTTTTGGCTGCATAAATGTCTTCTTTTCGGAAGTGTCTGTTCATATCCTTTGCTCACGTTTTTATTGTGTATTTTTTCTTTTAAAATTGTTTAGGTTCCTTGTAGATTGTATATATAAGCCCTTTGTCAGATGTATAGATTGCAAAAAATTGCTCCTCATTCTGGTTTTTGTTGCCGTTGGTTTTTTTGTTTTAGTCATGAAGTCTTTGCCCATGCCTGTGTCCTGAATGGTATTGCCTAAATTTTCTTCCAGGATTTTTATGGTTTTATGTCACATGGTTAAGTCCTTAATCTATCTTAATTCTTGTATAAGGTATAAAAAATCGGTCTAGTTTCAGTTTTCTGGATATAGCTAGTGAGTTTTCCCAACAGCATTTATTAAACAGGGAATCTTTTCCCCATTGCTTGTTGTTGTTAGATATGTTAAAGATCAGATGGTTGTAAATGTGTGTCATTATTTCTGAGGCCTCTGTTCTGTTCCATTGGTCTATGTATCTGTTTAGCCCCTAGTACAATGCTGATTTGGTTACTGTAGACTTGTAGTATAGTTTGAAGTCAGGTAGTGTGATGCCTGTTGTTTTGTTCTTTTTGCTTTGGATTGTCTTGGGTATAAGGGTTCTTTTTTGTTTCTGCTTTTCT
The DNA here is from genome assembly GCF_048565385.1 of Saimiri boliviensis. Classification (NCBI taxonomy): domain Eukaryota; kingdom Metazoa; phylum Chordata; class Mammalia; order Primates; family Cebidae; genus Saimiri; species Saimiri boliviensis. The sequence goes on along the minus strand of NC_133453.1, from coordinate 53,121,391 downwards.
AGTAGCCACTGCAAGAAGCACTACGAGTTTTGTAAAAAACTGCCTTTTTTTTTTTTTTCTACCTTTCAGTCTTCATTAGTGATTCTCATTGAAAACAGGTGATTAACAGACAGATGTTTGGCAACGGAGTCCAGGGAATGTATTCCCAGGCTTCCTATACCAGGGAAAGAGAAGGCTTGGTTGAGAGATACCATTCACATTGAATAAAGAATGAATGATTGAAATATAGCTGAGATTTTATACAGTTAACAAGGTAAATAAACTTTTCCTTAAAAACTATTATAAACAATACTTTCAAGTTTTAAACAAGGAATTGTGCTCCATGTTTGGGAAACTCAATATGTGTATGAAATTTATACAAATCCTGGCTGTTATGGAGGCTACTGTAGTGAGAAGAGACCCTTACATAACTTAGAATATGCAAAGCAGGCTGTGATAAATATTTTAAGAAATAATATAAACAAAGTAGTAACTAAAGACAAAGACAGAGGGCATTAACTTTATCCAGATGTTTCCCCAGTTAAAGTTAATGACTTTCATCCTTGTCCTTAGTTACAACTTTGTTTATATTCTTATTTAGCATATTTTCAACCTTCTTGGGCTTCATGTTTCTACTTTGTAAAATAAAAATAATAATGAAAATAGTAGCACCAACTTCAACAGATTATGAGAATATGATTGTGTAATCCATCAAATGCTGAAAACAAAATGTTAGAAAAATCCTCAGACAAAATAAGGGCTTGTAGTATTTATTAGTTTCTTATAAATGTCTTCAATGTTAATTTAAAAATATACAAACTGAAGAAAAAGATGGGAACTTTCCAATTATTTGTGTCCCTTTAATATAACCTGTGGTTATATGCTTTGATTATTAGATACATTATTCTATGTACTTGGTAAGTATATATTACTAGTAAAAAATAAAATTTTACAAATCACGAGTTGAAACTTGACATCTAATAGATAATACACTTAAAATCTTACGTATATTAAAATTTTACCTCTAGTTACTTTCAAGTTCAAGTTACCACATGTTTTTAAAGATTGTATAAAATCACTGATCAATTATTGTTTTGTGTATTAAGAACTTTTGGAATTTCAGATATAATGCAGTTTTTAAGGGATTTCCTAAACCTTTATGAACCACTGGAGAATACTAGACAGGAATAATCCCTGAAGCTATTCTGTAGGTATTAGTGAAAGAGATGAGGAAAGCTCAAATCAAAGGAATTGAGAAGGATGCTAAGAATCAAAAAAGAAGAAAAGGAAGGAGCTTACAGGCAAAATAGCCAGTATATAAAAGAACATAACTGACCTGATTGAGCAGAAAATACACTGCAATAATTCCATAATTCAAGTACAAGTATTAATAGCAGAATAAACAAAGCTGACGAATGAATCTTAGAGCCTAATATCAATTGCCTGTGTCCACACCAAAATCTCATTTTCAATTCCCACATGTTGAGGGAGGCACCCAGTGAGAGGTAATTGAATCATGGAGGCAAGTCTTTCCCATGGTGTTCTTGTGATAGTGAATTAGTCTCATGAGATGTGATGGGTTTATGAAAAGTTTTTCCCCTGCACAGGTTCTCTCTCTTTGCCTGCTTCCATCCACTGAAGATATGACTTGCTCCTTATTGCCTTCCTTCATGATTGCGAGGCCTCCCAGGCCACATGAAACTCTTAAGTTCATTCAACTTCTTTTTTTTTTTGTCAATTTCCCAGTCTTGAGTATGTGTTTATCAGGAATGTGAAAATGAACTAATACAGTAAAGTGGTACCAGTAGATTGGGGTGCAGCTGAAAAACTATCTGAAAATGTGGAAGTGACTTTGGAAGTCAGTAACAGGCAGAGGTTGGAGAACAGTTTGGTAACAGGCAGTGGTTGCAACAGTTTGGAGGGCTCTGAAGAAGACAGGAAAATGTCGGAAAGTTTGGAACTCCCTAGACAGTTCTTGAATGGTTTTGACCAAAATACTGATAATGATGTGGACAGTAAAGTACAGGCTGAGTTGGTATCTAATGAAGATGAGGTAATTTTTGAGAATTGGAGTAGAAGTGACTCTTGTTACATTTTAGTAAAGGGAATTGTGACACTTTGCCTTTCCCCTAGAGGTTTGTGAAATTTAAGTAGGGAGAGATGAATTTGGGTATTTGGCAGAAGGAGTTTCTAATCAGTATAGAACTCCAGAGGTGCCTTGTGTGCTGTTAAAGGTATCCAGTTTTACAAGGGATGCAGAGCTTAAAAGTTCAATTTGTAGCGTGATAATGTAACAGAAACAAAAATCCCAGTTTTGGTGGAGAAATTCAAGTCTGCTTTATAATGTTAGAAAAGTATTTAGGAGCTAATTCTTAATCCTGAAGACAGTGGGGAAAATGTATCCAGAGCATATCAGTGTTATTTATGGCATCCCCTCTGATCACAGGCCTGGAGGCCTAGAATGAAAAAATGGTTTCATTGGTCATACACAGGGTTTTCATGTTGTGCATTCCCTAGGGACTTGGTGCCCTGCATCTCAACCACTTCAGCTGTGGCTGAAAGGGACCAATGCAAAGGTCAGGCCATAGCTTCAGAGGATATAAGCCCCAGGCTTCGGCAGCTTCCACATGGTGTTGAATCTGCAAGTGCAGAGAGTTCAGGAACTGGGGTTTGATAACCTCTACCTAGATTTCAGAAGATGAAGAAAAATGCCCACAGGCCCAGGCCAGAATTTTGCTGTAGGAGCAGGTACCTAATGGAGAACCTATGCTTGAGAAGTGCAGAAGAAAATTGTAGGGTCATAGCCCTAATACAGAGTCACTACTGGGGCACAGCTTAGTGGAGCTGTGAGAAGAGGGCCACTGTCCTCCAGATCCCAGAATGGTAGACCACTGAGAGGCTGCCTCAAGTACCTGGAAAGCTCTAGTCACCCAACACCAGTTGGTGAAAGGAGCTGAGAGGTAGGCTGTACCCTGCAAAGCCACAGGGGTGGAGTTGTCTTTTGCATTAACCCACCTCTTTAATCAGCATGACCTGCATAAGAGACATGGAGTAAAAAGATATCATTTTGGAGTTTTAACATTTGCTTGCTCCACTGGACATCAGACTTTCATGGGTCTGTAGCCACATTCTTTTGGCTAATTTCTCTCACTTGCAATGGCTGGATTTTCTCAATGCCTGTACCCCCATTGTATATAGGAAGTAATTAACTTCCTTTTGATTTTACAGGCTTATAAGTGGAAGGTTCTTGCCTTCTTTGAGATGAGGCTTTGGAATATGGACTTTTGAGTTAATGCTGAAATCAGTTAAGAACTTAGGGGACTATATGGAAGGAATAATATGTTTTGAAATGTAAGAACATGAGATTTGGGAGAGGTCAGGAGTGGGGTGATATGATTTGGCTGTGTCCTTACCCAAATATAATCTTGAATTCCAGTACATTGCATGTGCCACCCAGTGGGATGTAATTGAGTGATGGGGGAAGTCTTTCACATGCTGTACTCATCATCATGAATAAGTCTGATGGGATCTGTAGGTTTTATAAAGAGAAGTTCCCCTTCACAAATTCTCTCACTTTGCCTGCTGCTATACCTGTAAAACGTGACTTGTTCCTGCCAGCCTTATGCCATGATTTTCAGGCTTCTCCATCCATATGGAAGTATAAGTTCATTAAAGTTCTTTCTTTTGTAGAGCCTGAAGAATGGCTTTATGAAATGAAAAAGTCAGACAAGAATAGAGTAAAATGTATAAATGAAAGTGAACAAAACTTCCAGAATACATGAGATTATGTACACATAGCAAATCTTTGACTCACTGGTGTCTCTGAAGGTGATGAGAGTATAGCAACTTGGAAATGATACCTCAGGATTTTTTCAATGAGTACTTTCCCAACCTAGCTAGGGAGACCAAGATTCAAATTCAGGAAATGCAGATAACCCCACTGAGTTACTCCACAAGAAGGTTATCCCCAAGACATATAATCATGAGATTCTCCAAGTTCAAAGTGAATGATATCATGTTAAATGCAGGTAGAAAGGTCAGGTCACTTACAAAGGGAGGGTCATCAGACTAACATCAGGCCTCTCAGCAGAAACCTTACAAGCCAGATGATACTGGGGGTCAACATTCAACATTCTTAAATAAATAAATTTCAACCCAGAATTTCATATTCAGCAAAACTAAGCTTCATAAGCAAAGCAGAAATATGATTCTTATCAGAAAAGTAAATGCTGCGGGAGTTCGTTACCCCCATACCTATCTTACAAGAGCTCCTGAAGGAAGTTCTAAACATATAAAGGAAAGACCATTACAAGCCACTATATAAACAAACTGAAGTACCAAAAGCAGTGATCCTATTAAGAACCACACAAACAAGCCTGCATAATACCCAGGGAATGTCATGATGACAGTAATAAATTTACAAATATCAATACTAATCTCGAATGTAAATGAGTTAAATGCCTTAATTGAAAGGCAGTGCATGGAGAACCAGATAAAGATCCCTAACACATACTGTTGTGGTGTCTTCAAGAGATCCGTCTGAATGACTCCAATAGACTCATAATAAAGGGATGGAGAAAAATATCAGTAGCAAATGGAAAATAGAAAAACAGTTTGCATTTCTAATTTCATACATAACAGACTTTAAACCAGTAATGATCAAAAAAGATAAGAAAGGCATTACATAATACTGAAGCATTCAATTCAACAAGAATACCTAACTATCCTAAATATATATTATGCACCCAGTACAGCACATGAAAAGAAGCTCAACACCACTGACAGTTAGAGAAATGTAAATTGAAACCACAATGAGACACCATCTCAAACCAATCAAGAGGATTATTAATAAAAAGTCCAAAAATAATTGGTGCTTGCAAGATTGCAGAGATAAAGTAATGCACATTGTTAATGGAAGTATAAGTTAGCTCAACCATTGGGAAAAACAATGAGTTAAGTCCTCAAAGACCAAAAAATAGAGCTACCTTATTTTAAGGTAGCTCTATTAGCAATAGAGCTAGTAAGGTAGCTCTATTAGCAATCCAATTTCTGGTTATATACCAAAAGCAATATAAATTATTCTGTCATAAAGAGATATGTATGCAGATGTTCATAGCAGCATTATACACAATGGCAAAGACATGAAATCAACGTAAATGTCCATAAGCAGTAAACTGGATAAAGAAAATTTAATACCTATATAACACAGAATCCTATGCAGCCATAAAATAGAATGAGATAATGTTCTTTTTCGGAACATGGATGCAGCTGGAGAACATTATCCTTTGCAAATTGATGCAGGAACAGAAAACCTAACACCACATGTTTTTACTTTTAAGTGGGCACTAATTTATGAGAAACACATGGACACAGGAGAACCTTAGACACAGTGGCCTACTTGAAAATGTAGGTTGAAAGGAGGGAAAGGATCTGGAAAAATAACTAATGGATACTAAGCTTAATACCTTGGTGATAAAACAATCTGTAAAACAAACCCCTGTAACAGGCATTTATGTACATAAGAAAACTGTATGTTTATCTAGGAACTTAAACATTATAAAAAATCATTTGTTAAATCATATTATTAATGAAATTAAGCCTGGGTTTTTTAAATCTTCTTTGGAAGACTTGGCTACAGCCTGGGAAAGGAGTAACTTAAATTACACAAGAATAGTATTTGTAACTTCAAACAATGCTAAAACATAGTTTACTTTTAATGTAAATACTAATTATTGTTGTCATTCAGTCAATGTAATTAGTGCATGGAAACAGGATGCACGCAAGAAAAAATATATATTATTTCATATATAGTTAATTATGACATAAGACCTAAGTGTGTTTATAGGGACAACATTTTATAACATTCCAGTTGGCATTGATGTTACATTTGTTAACTAAGAACATGATACAGAAAGGTAAGGATGTCTTACATGTTTCCACCCAAAGCTACTGATTAATGTCAAAAGATTTCTTTTTCATATTCTCCGCTGCCCTAATAGTAGCTCTGAAGCACTTGGGATGAGACACCATTTCCTTTATTTACAGGAAGTGTTGCTAAGTTGGGGATTCTATACTTACCATGACATTTTATTTCAGAAAGATAGAGAAAGAAAAATAAGCAATGAGCTTGGTAGATGATTTCTGTGTGATTATAAAATGGTTACTTGAAAAGCAGTGTTCTATGGAAATAGCATTAGTGAAACGATAGTACTTACAAGGAATCATTGTTTCAAGACATTTTGGCCAATTTAAAAAATATAGAAATATCTCAATTTACTTCAAATGTTATTTTAATAATCATGTAAAATATGACATTAAAATATTAAATTATGACTTTTTATGAGTAAGACACACTTGCTCTTTCAGCCAACTGATCACTTTGATTTCAGATACCTCAGGCCAGGAGAGGTCACTGAGAGAAATCATTGGACATCTTCTGTACTTATCCTAAAAATACATAGAAAGATTTTATTGCTTAAGAAAGAAACTGTATAGAGTTTGTTATCCCCAAGGCTAATTCTCTCTCACTCTTTTTTTTTTTTTCTTGTGGTGTACCTGTTTAGCCACCACATGCCAATACTACTTAGTTCACATTTTCTTGTTTAAGAAGCAATTTGGAGGTCGGATTCGGTGGCTTAAGCCTGTAATCCCAGCACTTTGGGAGGCCGAGGCGGGTGGATCACAAGGTCAAGAGATTGAGACCATCCTGGTCAACAGGGTGAAACCCCGTCTCTACTAAAAATACAAAAAATTAGCTGGGCATGGTGGCGTGTGCCTGTAATCCCAGCTACTCAGGAGGCTGAGGCAGGAGAATTGCCTGAACCCGCCGAGATTGTGCCATTGCACTCCAGCCTGGGTAACAAGAGCGAAACTCCATCTCAATAAAAAAAAAAAAAAAAAAGAAGCAACTTGGGTTTAATTTGGGGCTTTTCAACTTAAAATAAATTGAGAAAATGAAGAATTTATTTGATGATGCGTTAGGGAAATTGGAGATTATATTTTCAGTAAAAATTCAACTCATTTTATTACTGTAATATGAAGTAACACTTTATATTCTCAATAGGTATTAATATACTGACACAAGTGCTGTGTTACTTAGGTAAATAGTTCAATATATGTGTAATTTAAACTCTAGATTACCAGCTTATTCTACATAGTGAAAAATTTAAATTGGATCTCTAAAAAAATTATACCACATTTTCCTGGACACAACTGAGTTATTATAGTAAATATAAGTACTTTGAAAATAGATATTAAATGTATGAAGGCAAAATAAAATTATCTATTTAAGAGACCATCAAATATGCTCAAGAACTGATTTTTAACATCTCTTACAATATGTCATCACACAGGGTAAAATAATTTAAATCACAAAAGTATTAAGACTGATGAATATTGAAGGATCACTAAACTATCAAAATAACCAATTTGTAGACATATCACATATAACAATGAACACAGTAATTTATTGAATGACATAGAGACACATAAAATTATTTTAGATTTTTTTCTAGAAAAATATATGTCAAAAAACTAATTCAGAATTTCTAGAAAGACAAGAAAAGCTAAAATCATTGGATGGCGTGGAAACGAAGAGCAAATTAAAGAAGAAAGAATTAGAAGAAGAGAAAGTTATACACAGCAAAAGTGAGGAATAAAAAAGTGTTGGGAAAGACTGACTCTAGTCTGTGCAAGATGGAGAGTTTCAAGTAAAAAATTCAGGTGAGAAAAATTTAAAGGAAAAAAGGAGAAAATATAAGTCATTTTAATACAAGTTAGACTTATGTATTTGGGGTTTGCCCCTCTGAGAGCAACTAATCTCGATTAATTGACTCATACTGTGTATAATAATAAAAATGATGATGATCAGAGATAACATATGTAATAATTTACTAAGTTTTAGGAATTGTGCTAAGCAGTTTACATGCATCGTATCTTGGAACACTTAGAGTACCTGTGAAAGAGTTTACAGATGACTACGTTAATGTTCAGTGTAATCAGGAAACTTGTTCTCTGCCACATGGCTAGAAAGAGTTAGTAAAGACAGAATTTGTATGCCTAATTTTCAACTCCTAAGCCAGAGCCATTGACTTTGCTCTGTTGTCTCCCCAAGTGTCTTCCATAGGGTGGTTCAATTCTAAAAGGAATAATAAATTTAAACCACTAGGTACTTTTATTTTGCTTTTGGGATGCTCCAGCACTTATTTTTAGCCTTGGCTTACAACAGAACTACAATTTGGAGCCAAATATTTACATACATCTTACTGAGGTTTACACCACAAAAATGTTTGTGCACACTCTGGTGAGAGGGACAAAGAAGTACTCAGCTTTGCAAAATGAAATAAGGGAAAAAAGAGGGGGAAAAGGAGACAAAATAAAAAGAGAAAGATGAAAACAAGACAGAGAAGTGAAAGTGTGAAAAAATTAGACACACTAGACATTATTTGAATATTAATCAGATACATTCTCCTATAAGAAGAAGGGGCTTAGAAAACTGAAGTTTGAATCCAAGAGTGTGTGGTGATGGGTTATGTAGAATGTTTGTGAAATAAAGGTAATATGTAACACACATGTAAAATAGACACTCTCGTAACATTTATATATGTTACCCAGTTCAAAGCAAACCAAATCATATTCTCAGTCCTATTTTTTTTTTTTTTGCATACAAAAAATGGCAAAGTTGAATTGTGAAATGAGTGGACTCTATGCAGAGTTCATGGTCTAAAAGATCTCCATGAAATATAAATATACTATGTTAATTAATGCAATTAAATCTCTCTTCTCACTGAAGCATAGTACCTTTTATTTGGGCCAGAAAAATTCTTAAATATTAATGACTAGACAAATCACACACTGGCCTTTTAAATAATCCAGACTTGAATTAGCATGTTTGGGTTAGGATATGAGACTCTTGAGTGTCTGATCCCTTCCTAGGTGATATTGATGGTGCTGATCTGCAGACCAATATTGTAAATAGCAAAGGTTTATTTTCCTGAAGGGAATGGGGTTGGAGACATTGTGAAATGGCAAGGAGAAGAGTAAAGAATCTGTGACATCATGATTATATATATGTATTGGGTTTGTTTCACAATTCTTGCTTATAATTCCCATAGCCCTTGTTACAGTCTTTTGTTCCAATGTTGGGTATATTAGATGATGGGAGTTGGCTCAGGAAACACAATATCTCTCTCTCTCACACTCACTCTCTCTTTGTCTGTCTATATCTCACAGTTTCCTATTATCCTTTTATTTGCCCATGACAGGACTCTTATCTGATTGTGGATCAAAAGACTCTTGTTCAAGAAAGGATCCTGCACCATATCTTAGGGGAAGAAATTCTACCCAGAGGCCATGAAAAATCTGAATAGAGAGGACTTGCTAGGCTTAGATCATGTGATTTTTGTCCAGATACATTTTCACACAGATATCAATCATATGTAGGTAATGAAGCCTTCAGAAAAAAACAGCACCAACAAAAAACAACCAAAACCAAAAAACCAAAACAAAAAAACAAAAACAAAAACAGTTTGGGTTTCTGTATTGGTTCTCCCAGGGAAGGGCAGGGAAGCCCCATGCCTGTTCCCTCATACTTTGCCTCACCTCTCTTCATCTTTATCCTGTGTGGTATCCTTTATAATAAACCCACAAACATTAATAACTGTTTCTCGAAGTACTATGAGCTGCCCCAGCCAGATAATCAAGCCCAAATTAGGGATCCATGGAACCACAACTTGAAGCAGTCTGTCAGAATTTTCAGAAGCCCAGATTTTTGAATGCTGTCTGAGTGGGGGTATCCTTGTGGACTGAGGCCCCAAGCTTTGAGATGTCAAAATAGATAGTGTCAGAATTGAACTGAAGGGCACCCAGTGGGTGTCTGTCGGTTGGTTTGTGGAGAAAGACCCCCAAACTTTTTGTCACAGATGTCTCCTGTGTTGGCTGTTGTTTGATTGTAGTGTGAGAGCAGTGGAAAAGTATTTTATGGAGTTGTGTCGCAAACAGAATGGTGATCAGTCACCAAAATGGAGTTTAAATATATGATTGATAATGAATAGGCCTTTCAAAATGAAGTTGTCTTAGAGGTCTTCACACTAATATTGCAAAGGACATCATCCTTGAAGAGCTTGTGGCTTGGTTCTGCAAAAAATCAAGGATGAAAACCTTTGGCTCCTATTCTTGTGTTTTGCTGTCTTCATGCTGCCACAGCAATTCTGAAGATGGTATCTGCTTTCATGGTCTAGCTGAATCATGGAGGATTAATCATGCCTATTTTTCAAAAGGAATTTGAGAACATTGTCTTTGAATCTCAATGAAAACATATTCCTGGCTTGAAGAAATGTGGATATTATAAATTAAAGGAAAAGGCTTTGTATTAGGCAAGATTTTCCAAGAAAGAAAATTGATTGCATGTGTATACGTTCACACGCATACACTGCCCCACCCCAACACACACAAAGAAAGAGAGATGGTAATTATAAGGAAGTGGTTTATAGAGTTTTCTAATCTAAATGTCAGGATCTGCTGTTGGCAAACTAAATGCCCAGGAGAGCTGATGGGTACTTTGAATCTGTTTCCAAAGACCTGAGTACCAGGAGAACCAATGGTGTAGGTTGTAGTCCAAAAGCCATCAGGCTCAAAATTGAAGTAAAGCTGATGTTCTGTCGTAGAGTCTGTAGGACAGAATGACTGGGGATTGTTGTTAGCTTAACCAAATGGTGACTTCAATTACAGCTGCTGTTCTAGATCAGCTTGATCAAATAAACATATCTGGTGGTACCTGGTGTGCAGCCATTGGCTTTGCAAATGCATTTTTCACCATTACTGTCCGTAAGCCATACCAGAAGCAATCTGCTGCAGGTGGAAATGTCAGCAATATATGTTTACTGTCATACCTTAGGTGTATCTCAACTCTTTGGCTTTGTGTTATGATCTCATTCAGAGACCTTGATCACTCTTTGCTTCTATACTGGTCCAATACATTGATGACATTGTGCTAATTGCATTCAATGAGCAGGAAGTAGCAAACTCGCTGGATTTACGTGTGAGATACTTGCATGTCAGGGAATAGAAAATAAATCTGAATAAGTTCAGGGAACTTCTACCTCGGTAAGCTTTCTAGGGTCCAATGGTATGGGGCCTGTTGATATAGTCCTTATAAGGTGAAGGATAAGTTGCTACATTTGGCTTCTCCTACAATCAAGAAAGAAATACATCTATTGGGCCTGTTTGTATATTGGAGGCAATGCATTCCTTATTTTGGTGTGTTATTCCAGCCCATTTATCAAGTGACCCAAAAGGCTGTCAGTTTTGACTGGGGTCCAGAACAGGAGAAGGTTCTATAACTGGTCAAGGTTGCTGTTCAAGCTACTCTGCCACTCTGGCCATATGATCCAGCAGATTCAATTGTGATTGTGGTGTCAGTGGTAGAAAGGCATGCTGTTTGGAGCCTTTGGTGGGTCCCCATAGGTGAATCACAATGGAGGTCTCTGGAATTTTGGAACAAGGCCCTGCCAACTTCTGCAGATAACTATTCTCCTCTTGAGATACATCTCTTGGCATGTCACTGGGCTGTGGTGGTACCTGAATGTTTTATAGGTCATCAAATCCTCATGTGACCTGAATTGCATCTGATGGACTGGGTGCATTGTGACCCATCTAAACACAAAATGGTGTATGCACAGGAGCATTGTATCATCAAATGGAAGTGGTATATATGTGATCAGGCTCGAGCGGGTCCTGAAGGGACAAGTAAGTTACATGAGCAATTGGGTCAAATGCACATGTTCTCCATTCTTGCCACTCTGTCTTCTGTCACCAGCCTGTGACAATGGCCTCATGCGGAGTTCCCTATGGTAAGTAGACAGAGGAAGAGATGACTAGGGCATGGTTCACAGCTGGTTCTGCATGCTATGCAGGCCACACCCAAAAGTGAATAGCTGCAGCATGATAGCCTCTTTCAAGGACATTCCTGAAGGATAGCAGTAAAGAAAAATCTTCCCATTGGTTAGAACTTCGAGCAGTCCACCTGGTTGTGTACTTTGCGTGTAAGGAGAAATGGCGAGATGTGCAATTTTATACTGATTTATAGGCTGGAGCCAATGGTTTGGTTCGATGGTTAGGGAATTAGAAAATGTATGATTGAAAAACAGGTGACAAAGAAATTTGAGGAATAGGTATGTGGATGGACCTCACTGAGTGGTCAATTACTGTGAAGATATTTGTGTCCCATGTGAGTGCTCAGCAAGAGGTGACCTCAGCAGAGGAGAATTTTAATAATTAAATGGATAGGATGACACATTCTGTGAACAATACTGAGCCACTTTCCCCAGCCATTCTTGTCATATCCCAATGGGCACATGAACAAAGTGTTCGTGGTGGCAAGGATGGGGGTTATGCATGGGATCAGCAAGATGGATTTACACTCAACAAAGTGGACCTGGCTAAGGCCACTGCTGAATGCCCAATTTGCTAGCAGCAGAGAGCTCTTGATATGGCACCATTCCTCAGGGTGATCAGCCAGCTACCTGGTGGCAGATTCATTATATGGGACCTCTTACATCATAGAAACGTAGGAGTTTGTCTTCAATGTAATATACACTTTTTCCAGATGTGCATTTGCTTATCCTGCATGCAATGCTTCTGCCAAAACCGCAAACCCTGGACTCACAGAGTGCCTTATGCACTGTCATGTTATTCCACACAGCATTGCCTCTGACCAATGCACTCACTTTACAGGTAAGGAAGTGCCGCAGCGAGCTCATGCTCATGGAATTCACTTATATTACCATGTACCACATCATCCTGAAGCAGCTGGATTAATGGAATGGTGGAATGGCCTTTTGAAGTCACAATTACACTGCCAAGTATTTGACAATACTTTGCCGGGCTTGGGCAGAGTTCTTTAGAGGACCGTGTATGCTCTGAATCAGTGTACAGTATATGGTATTCTTTTTCCCATAGCCAGGATCTACTGGTCCAGAAATCAAGGGGTAGAAGTGAAAGTGGCACCACACACCATTACCCTTAGTGATTCACTAGCAGAATTTTTGCTTCCTGTTTCTGCGACATTATATTTTGCTGGTCTAGAGGTCTTGGTTCCAGTGGGAGGAACGCTGCCACTGGGAGACACAACAAGGATTCCATTAAACTGAATGTTGTGATTGCCACCTGTACACTTTGGTCTTTTCCTACCTTTCAGTCAACAAGTTACGGAGGTAGTTACAGTTTTGGCTGGTGTAATTTACCCAGACTATCAAGAGGAAATCAGTCTATTATTCCACAAGGGAAGTAAGGAAGAGTATGTGTGGAATACAGGAGATCCCTTAGGGTATATCTTTGTATTACCATGTCCTGTGCTTAAGGTCAATGTGAAACTACAACAGCCCAATCCAGACAAGACTAGAAACGGCCTAGACCCTTCAGAATGAAGGTTTGGGTCACTCCATTATGAAAAAAACATGACCTACTGAAGTCCTGCTGAAGGCAAAGGAAATGCAAAATGTATCATAGAAGAAGTTAGTCCTCAATACCAAGTATGACCACATGACCAGCTGCAGAAACAAGGAGTATAACGCTTAAGAGTATTTCTTCCTTCTTTTGTTAAAAATGTGTTTGTGCATGTATAAACTTGTACAATGAAAATATTTTCATTTAATTTCCCTTTTTCTTTGTCATTGGATATAAGTTTTATTGACTTTATATCAGCATTTATGTATTGTAAACTTTATTTAATAGTAATTGGCTTGGGGATTGGTGTATTTCCAGTTGTGCAAAGGATAGTTGTATTATATGAGGTGAAGTTATGACCTTTTTATTGTCTTTCAAGATTATGTGTGATCTCAGGAGATGTGTTGCAGGGTCATCGCCATATTCGGGGGTGTGCCCTGCGGACCCTGACTTAGTGAAAGATGAATAAAGTACACTGACACACAGATATTATGCTTTTCCAGTTCACCTGAGGGTACGAGGCCACTTTACAGACACCCTGGAGAATCCTGTAAACAGTTGCAACCACAGGCCCCCACCACTCAATGAGACTTGTATTTATTTACTAAAGTTGAGTTGACAAAGGCTTGAGTCAACACCAGAAGGATTAAAGATTAAAGCACAGGATCCAGTGCCCAAAGCAAACACAATTAGAGGATAATATCCCTGGTCAACCTCCCCTCGAGATGGCCATCCAGCTCAAAGGTTACTTTAAAGACTATAGGAGGAAACAAGTTAGTTAAACTCCCCCACATACACTAGCTATATGCTTTACTTATTAACTAAATGTAAAGGGGATTTAGGCTGCATTCAGTCAAATCTTACAGTGAAACTATGATAAAACCCTTAGGCCTTCAAAAAGGGTTTGAGACTACATTGTGTAAATTTCTATATTATTTTTCTGTTAATGTTTTTGCCACCATCCTTAGTGAATTCCAACAGATGTATATAGGTTTTAGTTCACAAGGGGTTTACTCCTGATTGCTAATACTGAGTGTCAGCTTGATTGGATTAAAGGATGAAAGTATTGATTTTCTGTGTGTCTGTGAGTGTCTTGCCAAAGGAGATTAACATTTCAGTCAGTGGGCTGGGAAAGGCATACCCACCCTTAATCTGGATGAGCACCATCTAATCAGCTGCCAGCCTGGCTAGAATATATAGCAGGCAGAAAAATGTGAAAAGTCTATACTGTCCTAACCTCCCAGCCTCCGTCTTTCTCCCATCGTGAATGCTTCCTATCTTTGAACATTGGACTCCAAGTTCTTCAGTTTTGGGACTCAGACTAATGCTCCTTTCTCCTTAGCTTGCAGACAGCCTATTGTGGGATGCTGTAATCATGTCCTTAACACCTAATAAATTTCCCACGTATATATATGTGTGTATATAATCTTTCATTATTTCTGACCCTCTAGAGACCCCTAATTCAATAACCTAATTGTGTGACTAATCTCCCATTATATTTAAAGGTTTCTCATAGTCAGGGAGAGAAGATTATTAAAGGGCCTAGATTATCAGAGCCTTTTAGAATTCTTGCTACCATTTGTATACTGTGGTAGATAATGGTGCCATTTCATGACATTTAATTTGATAGCATTATTTAGTTTTGTAAACTACTTATTTTGAGTATTCTTGTATACAGAAGCATCCAAGTTGTGATAGTGATCTAAATATGTGAGTCAAGTGTTCAGAATTTGAAGAATACTAATGTTCATTATGAATTCTCAAATGTGTACCACATTTTTCAAACACATTTCATCTAAAAAATTCAATTTTCCAAGGCATTAAAGGACTTATGCTACATGTAAAAAATTTCCATAGAGTATAAATCAGGAGAAATAAGATAAGGTCACCAACTAAAGTCATCTGAAGATTATTTTTTCATCTGTGAGGATAGTGAAGCAGAGATGTTACAGATTTACAGGAAGTTTCTAAGAATACTGTACTATTCACTAAAAAAAAAAAAAAAAAAAAATCTTAGAAATTGAGAATGTCCTCAAGGAGCTGTCTTTGTACTATCTTCACTAATTATGTGTTCATATTTTCAAAATTTATTTCTCTGAAACAGTTTAAATACAGTGAAAGTATTCTGAGACTATTGAGTGAAAAAGATTTCTGTTTTTTTTTTTTTTTTTTTTTGGGGGGGAAGCTAGTAGTTTGTTATTCCCTTCAACCTTTAATATAATTTTTTATGATTAATGAAAATATGCTAAAGTGAGGACAGAAGAAAAATCCAAAAGAATAAGTTCTATTAATTTGTAATAAATGTGTGAGGTGTGATGTGGAACAAAACATACCAGTCAAGAAGAAACGAGACCCCCTGGGCATGTTTCTACTCTTCAAATACCTAATTTTACTGCAGAGAAGAAAAAGACAGTACAGAGAAGGAGACAATGTTCCAGCAGCATTGAAGTAATACCAGCTTTTGGGAGGGCAAGCATTGCTCATTCTTTGGGAAGTATATTGCATGATTTTCCCTCTTTATCATAACTGCATAAAAATAATAGAACCTCATAGTGAATGTGCACCCCTGATGAGAATGCATACAGGCAAGGAAAAAAAGAACAAGTTCTCAACCCCCAAAACAAATAAAATAATTGCTTGTGTTAGAATTAGCTGATGTCGGTTCACATTCTGTAATAGTAAATCCAACAGATATTTCTTGTTTACTTTTTCTACTCTATATTATGAAAATTAAGCCCCTATATTGTAATAAGCATACTTATTTTCTCTGTTCTAAAGTAAACTCAACGAGCATGTACAGGAAACAATACAACTCCTGTAACTCTACTTTTTCTTAAATGTCCAAGCATGAGAAATGGTAACATTTTCAAAACGTTATATTCGGTAACAGCACTTTCATAACAAAATTATAAAAATGTAAGGAAATTTCCAAAGTTATTTTTGGAAATACTGTGATTCTGGGCTTGCTGATGACTACTCTCACATTTTATTAATGTATTATATATAAACAGAATTAAGAATGACTTTGTTGAATAATGCATTCTTTATCTGCCTAAGTACCTCCATCAGCTTCTACCAATGTTATTGGAGGTGATGACGTTGACCAGTGTTCATTTTGTGGAACATAATGTTGACTCACGCAATGGAAAATCCTAAAAGCAGTTTTGATTTTTTTTTAATAAATGCCTATTAGTTGAATTGATGATTCTGTATCTTGATCAGCTGTGACAAGTAACATGGGCTGAGACTCTTCCCCAATAATTTAACAATTTAAGCTGTATTATTCCTACTAATATCAACCTAGGAAAGAAAAAAGTCATAAAATAAAAAAATCTCTTGGGCCTAGGTTTTTTCATACTTTAAATGGAGTTCACTAGAAGTTTTCTAAGAAATAAATGAAATAGTGTATGAGGATAATAAGGAATATAGTGACACACAATAATAATTATCACTATAAACCGACATTTTATGCAATTAGCCATTCTTTTCATCCTATACACTTCCTGGTCATCCCATACAAGTCTGATTACCATACATATTTTGATAATAATCAAACCAAACCATCTGCAATCTAGATATCTTCTAAGATTTAGACTCATTGTTCATATCTTTATGAATCATATTTTTTTGGCTAGGAAATAAAATGAATGGTTGTAATGATCATTGCAATAACAAAAAATAATAGGGATTTTTGTTGATTGTAGTGGTTAGAAAATGAGCATCTTTCTATCTTATTTACTGGATCCACAGTTTCCTAGAATGGTTATATATCTTACTCAAGGGCAAAAGAACCCAATTTTTAATTCCTCCATGCCATACTATTTGGCATTTATTATGAACCTTTTTTTTTTTTAATGCTAGAAAATGCAGTTCTGTTGTGGTGGTTTTGTTTGTTTGTTTTTTGTTGGCAGGCTGGAGTGCATTGGTGCAATCTCGGCTTGCTGCAATCTCTGCTTCCCAGGTTCAAGTGATTCTTCTGCCCCAGCCTCCCAAGTAGCTGGTACTACATGCGCGTGCAACCATGCCCAGCTCATTTTTGTATTTTTAGTAGAGATGGGATTTCACCATGTTGGCAAGGATGGTCTTAATCTCTTGACCTCGTGATCCACCTGCCTCGGTCTACCAAAGTGCTGGGATTACAGGAGTGAGTTACTGTGCCCAACCTACTATTTTTCCCATCAGTTGTATACCATTTGTCACTGTTAATTTCTCATGGTTCTGCATGTGATTTTTGCTGGTATAATCAAAGAAAATCTCAAGATTTTTATAAAATTTGTTACAAAACATTCACTTTTCTTGGGTTTGCTTGGAATTGTTTGGCTATGAGATTGGAGCTGTCATTTCTACTTTGTTAGCGCAGGAGAAGAAAATGCCTAAAAATAGAGCTCAACTGAGAGAAACACAACTGGCATACAGAAGCCAGGGATTGCATAATGGCATCATTTATGCCTCTTATCAATTTGTGCTTTTATGTAGGCTTTTTTTTTCTTCTGTTTGTGGCATTCTGGGATGAAATCTCTGTCAGTTGGAACTGAGGGATTCCTGACTCAATCACATGATTTTCAATCTCCAACATTTCTTTTTAGTTGAGATTTTCATCTCTGTCTCGGATTGCTCCAAAGCCTCATGACTGATTTCTCAGCAAGTGTTAATATTTTCTGTGGCCTCTCAACTGCACACAGCTCTCAGAATTACCTACCTTAGATATATATATCTGATTATGCCATGTCCCTACTAAAAATATCTTTTCTGGCCACAGTGTAAAGAACAGTGTCTTTATATTTTGTGTAAAGCCCTTTGAGATGAAGCCCCATACCTAACTCTGCAAACTAATTTATCATTTTTCCCTGTTAATATTAATGTATCAGTAGCACTGAATAGCTAGTATATTTCTCTTACAAACACACTTCAATGTTTTTCACTACCTCCACTTAACTCAACTTCTTTTGCCTAGAATATACTTTCATTTTTCCTGTCATGGAGTATAACTACTGTTATTAATTCCCCTATGCACCAGTCCTAGGTGAGGTGTGTGTAACGATTGCTTTTAGAGTCTGATAGTAATTTTTGTCATTGTATTTACCATATTATATTGAACGCATTTGCTCATCTCTAATGAATGCCCCACTTTCCTCTTACCCAACCAACACATATGACTGTGTCTTTTTAAATTTTTTTTATTTTTTGTGAATCCCTAGGACCTTAAGGAATTCCTGGCAAATAATGCCCAGTAAATGTTTATTGAACAAGTAAATGTACTGAAAAACTCTACCTTGCTACTTGGCTCTTTGTTTTATTCTGCAGAAGAGGATTTAAGTATAACAGAAATTGAATTTATATTTCGACTTCTAAACCAAGTTTACATTAGTCTTCCATTTCAGAAGAATATCCCACTGCTATTCATCAATTAAAATCAAATTGACACTTGTGTTTTAAATTGAGCTAATGTATTGCATTAACATTTCCTAACTTCATTACAGCTTACTGACAGCCTAATGACTGCAGTATATTTCAATTTTGCAGAACAGAGAGCTCAGGAACCCATTTTTTATCTCTTTCCATATGACCACATGAGCTTCTTTTTTCCCCTATTGCTCCAGTTGTGATTTCGTTTCGCTCTCTCTTCATTTCTCCTTTTGGCACATAGCAAGAGCCAATGATGTCTTCTCTCCCCAATTCTTCCAAACCTTATCCATAAGACAGTCAGTCCTCATTCTTTATCTCAGCATTATTTCTGCACAGCCTCGATTATTGTCTGATAACAAAGGGGCAGCCAGACTTCTAATAAGAGGAAAGAAGAAGCCCCAGGTGGAGGTTTTTGTCCAGCCTTTTGCCCAGTGCTATAGTAACCCTACTCTAACACCAGAGTCACACAGAGGATCTTCAGCAGCACTCCATTTCTTTACATTGTGATTCTTAGAGTATTATAGATGGTTTAATAGGATACTTAAACTGAAATTAAAACATTACTCTTTTCCCCCTTTTTTATTGACATGCTAGGAACTTTGTCCAGATTATCTGAATGCAAGAAAAATAAATCTCTTATTTCTCTGCCTTTCTGTAGTTGTTACCGTCTTCTCTCCTTTCTATCACATTCAAAAGCTGTCAAAGCATAGAGTATTATCTCGCCTTCTATTTCTTTCATTCATTATTTTATTAATTTTATTATGAGATTCAGCCTACACAGAAAAGAGTTTAGAAAATATATATGTTTATTTGGAAGAATAATGATAAAGAAAACACCCCTGTTAGTGCCGAAGTCAACAATAAGACATTACCAGCATCTCGGAAGCTCCCCAGATGCCTCTGTACAATTCCAAAGACCACTTTTTCTCTTAAAAATTTCCAGACATATGATTTTTAAATAATAATTTTATTACTTTTCTTTACAGTTTCATCATCTTATACTGAGCCCTAATGATTTAATTTTGCCTATTTTGCAACTTTATACATATGTTTCATGGTCTATATGTGTTTTTTAACTTCATATAATGTTTATGACATTTGATTTGCCCTATAAGTTTCTGTATTAATTATTTTTATTGCCAACTGTATTTCTGCTGATGGACAAGACGAATGGTCTTGCGTATGTTTCCTGCTTCATGTAGAAGAGTTTTCCTTGTTTATATACCCAAGGTGGAATTACTGGTGTGCATCTGCTACTTTACTAGATGAAACCAAACTGTTTTCCAAATTCATTGTATAAATTTACAATCCCTCCCTCAGTCCACAAGAGTTACTACTGCTCCAAATCTTTACTAACATCACTTATTGTTAGATTTTATAACTTTGGTAAACCAGGGGTGTTTAAAAGTCGAAAAACTATCTTAATGCTTATCTAAATGTACTATTCTTATTTCTTGCATCCTCTCCAATCTCTTTTGATGTTTAAATAATATATATAGAATACAGGACACAAAGCTGGGGTAGTGGATTTAATGAGCCTCCCAAATGCTGTGTCCTCCAGAACCTGTGAATGTGATCTTATTTGGAAGAAGAGTCTTTGCAGATGGAATTAAGATAACAGTGCCTTGATGAGATTATCCTGGCTTATAATGGGCCATAAATTTAATGCCAAGTGATTTTATAAGAGACAAGCAGGGAAAAAGACACACAGGGGAAAAAAAAAAAACAAAAAAAACGTGAAAACAGAAGGAAAGACTGGTGTTATGCAGCCCCCTGCCAAGGAACATCTGAAGTTACAAGATGAGCAAAGATTCTCCTCTGGAGACTACAGAGGGACTGCAGTCCTCCCAACACTTTGATTTTAGACTTCTGTCCTTAAGAACTATGACAGAAAAACTTCTGCTATTTTAAGGCACTGAATAGTAATTTTTATGGTAACCCTGAGAAAATACAACTACTTGTTGTCTGAGAACTAGAACATCATTCTAAAATATCTAGCTGATGATTTTACTAATTACAAGACAAACTGCCCCTTTTTCTCTCTCCTCATTCTTTTTTCTAGCAGTTGTAACAAAACAAGGACAGGTAATAAGCAATGTTAATTCCATCAGCAACCTTAATTTCCCTCTGTCTTGTGGCCTACGGCAGGTGAGCAACCATTACCACCTGAGCTCCACCTCCTGTCAGATTAGCAGTGACAATGGATTCTCATAGTGGCCTGAACCATGCTGTGAACTGCACATGCAGAGGATCTAGGTCATGCAATCTCTATCAGAATCTAACTAATGGCCTGATGACCTGAGATGGAACAGTTTCATTCTGAAATCATTCATCCCTCACCCCCAACCCCCATCCATGTAAAACATTGTCTTCCACTAAATTGCTTCCTGATGTCAAAAGGGCTAGGGACCACTGGCCTAACATATTCATAGGTTTTGGAGATTAGGATGTGGACATCTTCAGGAGATCATTATTCTGTTTACTTCACTGTGAGTCTCTTTTATATTTCAAAAAGGTAAGGAAGGAAATGCAGGTCATACGTAAAAGAGGTAATGACAATGGAAACAGACAAAGTTGGATAAAACACAAAGTTAGATGGTTAATTAAGCCTGGGACTGTGAACCCTGGCAAGAAGCCTTACTAACTCCCCCAACTCCCAACTCTGCTTTCTCTGCGACCTCACTCCTTCCTGGTTCGTATTCCAGGCTGCTGGACTTCTGTCCTGCTGCACACTATTGCCTAAGTTTAAAATAGACTTTGATCCCACTAATTAATTCGATGAAATTTGTTCTTGAAAAAAATCTTTAATAAAAAATGAATAAAAGAAAACAAACTTGCATGTGTACATTTTATATCATTTCTCTAAATATGTAACTTGTACTTTCCGGTTTCAAGTAATTATTTCAATGCATTTTATTCAAATAGGGGTACATAGTGGGCTTTTGTAATTGAATTTAATTTGTTTTTTGATAAATTTATTCCCATCAGAGAAATAGAAAACAAGCATATTCTGGATGTGATGATCATAAGTTATGCTGTTACCACCTCTGAGAATAGGAATAATTAGTGAACATTTTACCTAATTTTTTTTTGTCTTTTGAGATATGAAGATAGAATTAAATTATGTTACTAGATACTGAATTCACAGGTCTGAGATCTGAAAATGTCTGAAGAAGAATGTTTTCAAATTAATTCAGGAAAAATGCCTGCTGAAAATGTAGTTAGTCATTATGGATATTTCTTGTACATAATTATTGCAATTATGTACAAGTTGGCTGGGTGCGGTGGTTCATGCCTGTAATCTCAGTAATTGGAAGGCTGAGGTGGATGGATCACCTGAGGTCAGGAGCTCCAGACCAGCCAGACCAATATGGTGAAACCCTGTCTCTACTACAAATACAAAAATTTGCTGGGTGTGGTGGCAGCAACTCATTAGGTCGAGGCGGTTAGATCACCTGAGTTCAGGAACTTGAGACCAGCCTGACCAATATGGTGAAACCCTGTGTCTAGTAAAAATAGAAAAATTAGCCATGTGTAGTGGTGGGAGCCTGTAGTCCCAGCTACTCGGAAGTTTTACCGGTAGCCGGATGTGGTGGTGGTGTGTGCCTGTAATCCCAGTTATTTGGGAGGCTGAGGAAGGAGGATCAAGTTAAGCTAGGAGGCAGAGGTTGCAGTAAGCCGAGACTGTGCCATTGCCCCCCAACCTGGGTGACAGTGTAAGATTCCATCTCAAAAAAAAAAGTGTGTGTGTGTGTGTATATATATATATATATATATATATATATATATATATCTCAAACCATTTGGACATTATATAGATTTAATTTTATTTTACTGATTACAAATTGCCATTTGTTACATTGTTTACAAAGAAAATTATATGCAAAGTTTTATATAAATTTTAGTTAGTGCATTTTTTAATATGATCTGTTTTTAAATTGGGAAATATATCCTAGTTGATTAACTTTTTAGTGGAGTTATTTATGTTGTTTACAGATTAATGTTTTTAAATAGAATTTTTTTAGAGCAATTTTAATTTTGCAGATCATATAGAATTCCTGTGTACTCATTCTCCCTTGCTGATAGTTTCTTCTATTCTGTGGTACGTTTCTTGCAGTTAACGAACCAATACTGAAATATTAATTAACTAAAATCCATAGTTTATATTAGAGTTAATGCTAATATAGAGTTGTGCAGTTCTATTGATTTTGACAAATGTATAATATCCCATAACCACCATTACAGTATCTTGTAGACTAGTTTCACTGCCCTAGAAATCCCCTGTGTTTTACCTATTAACATATTTCTCCCATCTGCGATCTCGGCTTAGTGCAACCTCTGCCTCCTAGCTTTGCCTGATCCTCCAACCTCGGCCTCCCAGGTAACTGGGATTACAGGCACACACCACTACATCTGGCTATTTTTTTATATTTTTAGTAGACAATGGGTTTCACTATGCTGACCAGACTAGTCTCGATCTCCTGATCTCGTGAACTGCCTGCCTCAGCCTCCCAAAGTGCTGAGATTACAGGTGTGAGCCACTGTGCCCGGCCTACAAAATATTTTTATATGTATAATAAAATATACTAAAAGCTTGGATATAACTATTTATCTCTCTTCTCCCAACTTGAACAACTGGTAACCAATGATCTTTTCACTGTCTCTGTAGTTTTGTCTTTTCCTAAAGGTCATGTAGTTGGAATCAAACAGAATGTAGCACGTAGTTGGAATCAAACAGAATGTAGCCTTTTCAGACTGGTTTCTTTTATTTAGCAAAGGACATTTAAAGTTCCTCCATATTGTTGAGGCTTGAAGGCCACTTTTTTATATTACTGAATAATATTACGTTGTCTGAATGTACCACAACTTTTTATCCACTTGCCCTTTTGAGGGATATCTTGGTTGCTTCTAGTTTCTGGCAATTATAAATACAGCTTGTATAAAAATTCATGTGCTAGTTTTTATGTTGATATGGCTTTTAACTCATATGGGTCAAAATCTAAGAAAGCAATTGCTGGGTTCTGTGTTAAGATTATGTTTAGCTTTGTATGAAATGCAAATCGTCCTTTAAAGTGATTATATATCTCTACATTTCTCCTAATAATGTATGATTACTTTGTTGCTCAATAACCTTGGCATTATTTGGCATTGTCAGCTAATTTGCATTTTAGCCATTCTAATAGGTATCTTGTTATTTGATTTGCATTTCTTAATGACATTATTATGCTGAACATCTTTTCTTATGCTTATTTGCCATCTGTATATTTTCTTTGATGAGCTGTCTCTTCAGATCTTTGCCTATTTTCAAGTTGTCGTCTTTCCTTAATGTTGAATTTTGAGTACTGTATATTGTTTGGATATAGTTCTTTATTAGATATGTGCTTAGTATGTCTTTTCTCCCAGTCTGTGGCTTTTCTTCTCATTCTCAAAGTGGTGTATTTTTACATGTGCACACGTATGTTCATTGCAGCACTGTTTACAATAGCAAAGACTTGGAACCAACCCAAATGTCCATCATCAGTAGACTGGATAAAGAAAATGTGGCACATATACACCATGGAATACTATGGAGCCATAAAAAATGATGAGTTTGTGTCCTTCATAGGGACATGGATGAACCTGGAAACCATTATTCTCAGCAAACTGACACGAGAACAGAAAACCAAACACCGCATGTTATCACTCATAGGCAGATGTTGAACAATTGGAACACGTGGATACAGGGAGGGGAGCATCACACACTGCGGTCAGTAGGGGGGCAGCTAGGGGAGGGATAGTGGGGGGGAGGCGGAGGGATAAAGAGGGGAGAAATGTCAGATATAGATGATAGGGGGATGAAGGCAGCAAACCACCTTGCCACGTGTGTACCTATGCACAACAATCCTGCATGATCTGCAACAATCCTGCATGATCAACAATCCTACATGTTCTGCACATGTACCCCAGAACCTAAAGTACAATTAAAAAAGAAACAAATGTTGTATTTCTCTGAGTAGTTTTAATTTTAATAAAGACCAACTTACTAATTTTTTTCTTTCATGGATCATTCTTTTGGCATATCTAAAAACTCATCTAGATTTTCTATCACGTTATCTTCTAGACTTTTTGCTAGTTTTGCAGTTTGTTTTTATTTATTTCTGTTACTAATTTTGAGTAAATTTTGTGTCTACATTCACTTATTGATTTTTGCATGTTGATATCCAGTATTTATACCATCATTTTTTGAAAGAAGTATCTTTTTTCCGCTGAATTGCCTTTGCTACTTTGTCAAAGATCAATTGATTATTTTCCTGTAGTTGAATTCTGGAAACCATATTCTGTTAATTGAACTGTTTGTCTTTTCTCTCACCCATACCAAACTCTTTTTATTATTGCAGATTTATACTACATCCTCAAGTTGGGTAATGCTGGCATGTAAACTTTGTTGTTTTCCTTCAGCATCCATTTGACTATTCTGGGTTTTAGGCTCTGCAAAACTTTAGGACTTTAGGACATTTAAACTTTAGATCTATTTTTTTAATATCCTTAAACTGATAGATTTTGATTGGTATTGTGTTCAATCTATAGATTAATTTAGGAAGAACTAACATGTTAATAATGTTGAGTCTTTCTATCCATTAACATGAATTCTCTCTCCATTTATTTAGTTATTTAATATCTTTTCTCAGAGTTTTATAATTTGCCATATGAAGATATTGTGCATATACAGTTAAATTCCTAAGTGCATCTTCTTTTTGTGGTGCCAATATAAATGATATCATGATTTTATATATATATATATGAAAGAGAGGTCAATGGAGCTTCTCTCTCTCTCTCTCTCCCTCCATATATATATCGAGAGAGAGAGAGAGAAAATATATAGAGAGAAAATATAGTAGATATATATACACATCTCTTGTTTCTTTGTAAACTAGGTAGGAAAATATCCTACATATTCTGCTTAATAATTTTCCTTGTACATAATTTTCTTAGTAAAACAGGAAATTTCCTTATTAAAGCAACATGTGTATGTATGTGTGTGTGTGTGTGTGTGTGTGTGTGTGTGTGTGTGTTTATGAGAGAGAGAGAGAGAGAGAGAGAGAGAGAGAGAGACCTGTAGCCTCAACCTCCCATGCTCAATAAATCTTCTCATCTCAGCCACCTGAAGAGCTAGGACTATAGGTCCACACCACCACTTTCATCTAATTTTTTAAAAAATATATTTTATTGCACTTTAGGTTGTGGGGTACATGTTCAGAACATGTAGGATTGTTACATAGGTACATACATAGCAGTTCAGCTAATTTTTTGATTTTTTTTTTAAATGAAGTCTAACTATGTTGCCCAGGCTGTGTTCTCTATTTTAAATACATAACCTGTGTAATAAAAAATTGAGAAATATTTTTATGTTTTATGATATCTTCTATTTTATTTTTATCTCTATCAGATACAAACAATTTATTTGCTAGGAAAACTTAGTTTTCATAGTAATGCCACAAATATACCTTTTGTTTTTAAATATGTTAAATCTGAGAAGAGTGGCTTTAAAACTCTAGGTATTTTACATAATCTGTTTTTATTATTTCAGTTTTTATTAATTACTTTTTACCAATCCTGGTGTAGTATGCACCAGGCTGGCTTAAGGAGTGGGCTTCCTTGCTTTCTATCTACAAATTTAAATCTTTTCTTTCTTTCTTTTTCTTTTTTTTTTTTTTTGGCAAATTGATACACTCCTGAGTTATGACAGGAATAGAATTGCCTTGATAACTCTTTAAATGTAAATTTAATGAGGCATGAAATAAATAAATAAAGATTATTTGAAATCTCAATAGAAATTCAAGTATAGGAAAAAATAGTTTAGATAAATATATGAAGGGGGAAAGTTGAAAATGTTAAGAATACCACATATTCAACATGCAGAAATAATCTGTCATTTAACAATGCTTCCTGGAGAGTTCAACAATTTTTTAAAAAACAATCAAAAGCATATTATTTTAAACTCTGTTTCCCACATTTTATGTCCTTTTCCTAAACTGATAAAGTGCCTCAAATCATATTCATTTATCAAAACCACTTCATAAGCATCTCTATTGTTTCTTGGAAAACTATATAGAAAAATACCCTACATATTCTGCTTAATAATTTCCTTAGTAAAACAACATATTCTGCTCAATATTTCGAAAATAA
The DNA here is from genome assembly GCF_048565385.1 of Saimiri boliviensis. Classification (NCBI taxonomy): domain Eukaryota; kingdom Metazoa; phylum Chordata; class Mammalia; order Primates; family Cebidae; genus Saimiri; species Saimiri boliviensis. The sequence goes on along the minus strand of NC_133453.1, from coordinate 53,094,397 downwards.
ATTTATCTCCAGTATTTGTAAACATGGTTTCAATAGGCAGCCAAGGTAACAGGTTGAAACCATACTAATGTGTCTCAGAAGACCTTGTTTTTTGCATCCAGTGAAAAAGAGTCACTGCAATATTGTGTTCTACAATGTAATTAGTGAGTTTCTATATTTAAAATAACCAAATTTCAAACAAATGTTTTAGTCCTTGGGACAGACGAAAAAAGTGTAAAACTGTTTCTTAAACTCATGCTTTCTGAAATCATTCTAATCTTGTTTTTCTCTCAAGCTCCTCAGCTGGGTTCTACCAACAGAATTCTTAATCTTTCCGATGTTTCTATCAGACAATCATCTTCGACGAAAGATTTTTTTAAAGAATCATATGAATATGTTAAAAATTTGTTACAGAAAAATATATTGTTTTATTTTTATAATAAGAGTGTAATATATTATTAAAATTGAGTACTGCATATTTTTAGATACAAATAGCTATAAATTATTCATTTTTCCAAGAACGGAAATTACCATTCCTACATAAATGATTGTCTTCACTGTTTAATCCATCATTGGGTTTGATAACAATTTGAATTAGAGTTTGTAAAGAGTATGGGAGATAAAATGATTATCTAAAGACTGTGGTTTCCAGTTTCCCTTTTTAATACAATGTTCTTTATCATATGTTTTATTATGAGTTAAGAGAAGAAATAGCTTTAAATACAATTTAAAAAGGATGACAAACGTCTTTACATTATTCTTTAAGTAATTACCCATTTAGTTGCAAAGAAACTACAACTCTTCAAATTAGATGCGGAAAAAAACTCTGTTCCACATTTATCTAATTTTATTCAATGATGATGAGATACCTGGGTTATAATAGGTGAAGATTTGCAGAATAAGGGAAAGATTAGAAAGAATTAAACAAAAAGAGATAATTTATGCATTTTTCTATTGGTAAAAACCAGTATATATCTGGGAGAATTACAAAAATATACAAACTATTTTCATGGAAACTAGTGATTGCAATAACAGTTGTCCATTTTTAAACATTTCACCAGAACATGGTATTTTAAGCATTGAAAATGTACTTTTGTTGATGTAATAACCTTATTTTGTCAATTTAAAATTTAGTTTCTAAATCATTTACATCTGTAGCTCAAGACAGATTATTTTATTTGTAAAAGAATTGGCAGTTTAAACTCCAGACAGGTGTGTGTTTTATAGAATTGCAGTAAGTAACTATGTTATGTTATTGCAAGTTAAAATTGCAATATAATTCTTATTGTCATTCAAATATTTTCTAAACATATGAAATATAATAATATAGCATTACAATTTATACATTTAACATCAGAACATCTACATGTATATGAAGAACTTCAGATGAACAAAAATAAATGATTTTCTAGAAAGAAAGTTTAGCAGTTCTGTCAATAAATATATTGCAGTCTGTATCTGCTATGATTTGGTCAGGAAAATGGAAACCTCTCCAAATATTCCAAACAGGAAGGAATTTAAAATAGGAAATTAGAAATGAATAAAAATACTGGAAGAGTATTAGAGCAAAACGCAGGTAAGCCAGAATGGGCCCAGAAAATACAGGAATAGCAGGAAAAAATCTAAATGGTTTATATCAATTGTTTATACCATCAGATTGAGTTATTTGCTTCTCATAATGGCGTCTACCTCTCTTTTCTTTCCAAATTTTGCATAATTGCTTCTCATTGGGAAAATGTATCCTGGAACCATGCTGCTAACTATTATGAGAAATATGGTTTCGAGGCTAGTGGCTCTTGTAATAGTGGAGAGGATATAAATAGTGAAATTGTTACTGACTACTGTCATATTGTTCGTCTTTCTTTAAAATGTTCATAAAGATGTCTCCCAAATAGTCAAATACCAGAAAGAATTATTTGAAAGTGATAAAGTCAGCAGAAATTACTCGTAAATAACCTTAATCCATCTCCTTTTCCCTCCGCCTTTATTTTCTTTTGTCTTCATACTGCCTTTGTTCTTAACTCTCCCGTACTTTGCTTATTCTCATCCTACTTCCATTTACCTAAAACTTTTAGCAAAAGTTTTCAGGTAAATGGTGTTGGAGAATATTGAGGTTAGTTAGAAGGAAATTTTTAGCCAAGTTTGGCGTGTGGTGTTATAGAGAGTAGGGGGTCAAGGTGAGGGTCAAGGATGTGTGGCCAGTTCTAAAATTTCACAAACTGAAATATTTTTCCACAAATGAATCCTGGACAGGTCACAGGGAAACCCAATTTATTGTCACTGGCTACTTGAGTGGAGTTCCAGCAAGAGTGCTGGTCAGAGGATGGTACTTAGGACATCCTGGTCAAGCAGGAGGCACAGGCCTATTGGGAAGAGAATACAACAGATCACCAAGACCATTGCACATAGTCACCATCTCAATGATCTGCATGCTCTCGATCCAACATAGCTTTGTCTTCTGCTCCTTAGGCCAATGCTTTTTTTTTTTTTTTTTTAAACCCATTTAGTTTTATTTGATGATTTAGAATGCATTTATGCCTTTATTTAGAAATGTATTGCCTATTTAGTTTTACTTATTTCTTTATGTATTTGAAACTGACTTTTAAATAAAATATTCCAGTATTAATACTGTAATAAATTCTGACATTCATATGATATTGCCACTTGATCCACATTGCAATTACTAGACACAACAAAGGACTGTCTGTAACCCCAAATTGTAAATGCAATAAAGTTGAAACTGGTTAGAAAATATGGCTAACTATGCAATAAAGTTGAAACTGGTTAGAAAATATGGCTAACTATGCTTTCCCAAGTGAAGGTTTAAAACAAATTTTGCAAAGCAAATTTCTCCCTAGTATGAGACTTATACTCTTCAACAAAACTGACAATACCATATTTTGGACAATGAAAATAGAAAAGTGAGAATAGCCAGGTGCGGTGGCTCACGCCTGTAATCCTAGCACTTTGGGAGGCCGAGGTGGGTGGATCACCTGAGGTCAGGAGCTCAAGACCAGCTGGGCCATCCTGGTGAAACCCCATCTTTAAAAAAAAAAAAAAAAAAAAAAGAACAGAAAAGTGAGTCGAACAGATGAAGTTAGGAGCTTCTCTACTCTGATTTTACCCAAAGGAATCAGGATAAAATAAAATGAATGAGAATTCACGCAGATTAGATATGTTTGCAATCTGGGGAAGTAAAAGGAACTCTGCTGGGTAAACTGCTCTCTAGAAGCGAACCTCTGCTGGCTCAAAAAAAGAATGCAAAATAATTTGTTCTCACACACAACTACTTAGAAAAGGGTCTACATTTAAGTAAAAGAATTGAAATGAAAAATAAAAACAGCTAAGTGAATTAAGGATTCTAACCTGGAAGGTGGAAAAAGAACTACAATATAAATTTGAAGAAAACAAATAAATAATGATTAATTATAAAATATTAGCATAATGAAACAATGAACAAATATCCAAAATAATAAATGCATTCAAGAAGAGATTTTTGGCAATACAGATCATAAATTAGACAGACATTTAACTAATTTAACACAAAAATATATGGAAAGCTGTTGAGGGTAAGGCAAAACTTACCAAAATAGTTGAAAATGAATAGCAAGATTCATTGGCTCAACTCTATCCAAAAAGAATTGACATTCCGATTAATATTTATCATCTTTATTTTGTTCATCATCTAATAAAGTAAAAGTATAGTATTTCATCATTATTATGATGCTCTTTGTTGATTTTTAGTATATACGCTATATCAAATTAAGGAAGGTCCATTATATCCTAGTATATTTGTTTCTTTTCTCATGAATGAATGTTGAATTTTATCAGATGTTCTCTTTTTAAAAAACTTATTTTTAATTTTTTTGGTTACTCAATAGGTATATATATTTATGGGGTACATGAGGTATTTTGATACAGGCATGCAATGTGTAATAATCATATCATGGAATATGGTGTATCTATCCCATCAAGCATATATCCTTTGTGTTACAAACCATCCAACAGAGTTCTCTTGTTATTAATTGAGATGAGAATATGGTTTTGTTTTTTTCTCTGTTAATGGATCACATTAATTTCAAATGTTAACAAATGTTGAATTTATGGGAAAACCTTCACTTGTTAAAAATAGCCTCTTTCTGGCTTTACAATTTCTATAGGAATTGTAGTGATAGCCACTTTTTTTGTATTTTTAATTCATTTTCTCTCTCATTTATTTCTTTTGCTAATATTTTTGACAAATTCAAAATTTTGATTTATTGACTTTTTATTCCGTATATTAATATTTTATGTATTTATTCTTATATTATTATTTCTTTTCTATTGTACTTTTTTTCTTTTTGAGATTGAGGTAGAAGATTGAGATCACTGAATTTTTTTTACCCTTTTTCACTTTCTGTTAAACATTGTTTTAGCAGCATCCTACATGCTTTTGTATGTTGTTTTTCATTACATTTCAGTTCAAAATATTTAAGTATTTCTTAAGAGATTCTTTCTTTGACTCTTGGATTTTTTATATTGCTGAATTTCCAAATGTGAAAATTTTTAGTTCTTTATTATTTCTACTTTAATAATTTCACTGTGGTCAGAGAACATCATTTGTATAATTTTATTTCTGTGAAAATAATTGAGGCTTCATTTACAGTCTAGCATATGGTCCATTTTGGCAAATGTTTGAAATGTACTTAAAAAAATACATTGCTGTTGTAAGTAGTGTGTTCTACATATATTCATTGGGTAAAGTTGATTAACCAATGAACAAATCTCTAACCTTAATAATAATATTTTTTTTCTGCTTGTTCCAGCAATTACTGAGATAAATGTGTTATCTTTTGAAGCTTTGTTATGAAATTTCCTTTTGTTAATAATATATGTTGCTTAAAGAGCAACACAATGGAATAACCAACAAATCTTATCAAGCCTTTACTTTGTTTCACTCATCCTGAGTTTTTTGCATATATTAGCACAAAGCTATTCATCACAAGAATTCTGTAATTATTTTATTATCTTTATTTTATAGATAAGTTAACTGAGCTTTAGAGAAACTTGCCAATGCACATATATAGTAGGTGGCAGAAATGGCATTTGAATCTAGCCAGTCTAGATCTAAATGTTCCTAGTATCTTTCAAATACTAACTTAAACAAATGAATATTTATGCAATATTACTTGATAGAAAGGCTCCAAAATCAGAGTTTGGTAATTTTTTCATTGTTGTAGAAAGTAAATGTTTTATGCTTTCAACATGTGATTTTTAAAAACAATCCTTTAAAATATTTTTAAAATTCCTACCTCACTGGTTATGCAGAAATAGACCATTTGCCAGTTAAGTTCCATGGGCCATAGTTTGCAAACCCTTGTTCTACACTATTAAAATGTGAATTCTCCCTGCCTCTTATGCAGAAGTTAAATATCATGTTAATAATGATACAATTATTTGAGTAGGGAAGAACCAAAGAAACCAAAAATGTATTTCACATGTGAAAAATATATAAGCATATAAATAATATTAAGGTAGAAAATTCCCTCTTAGATGGCATGAAAGAAATACAAGCTGCTTAAAAACATACACAAATATTTGAACACTTACTAGATAACATATACTGATCTAACAATTTTTAAATCTATTGTCTCATTTTTTCTTTATCTTTTTATCATTGCTTTTATAATGTCTATAGCTAGTAGATGATGTAACATCTATTAAACACTAGGAAAACTAATTTCAGAGTCAGAATTTTAGCTCTTAATTAATATGATTGAAAGTCTGTGCCACTGTATGCAAGAAGCACAGCTACATCTTAGTAACAGACACATTGTAAGAAAAACGATAATGAAGACTTAAAAGAAACATGCAAATCTAAATTAATGTGTGGTGTCTGGATGTGTTGCCTCATGCCTGTAGTCCTAGCACTGTGGGATCCCCAAGTGGGTGAATGGCTTGGGCTTAGGAGTTTTAGAGCAATGTGGGCAGCATAGTGAGACCTCGTCTCTACTACAAATTAAAAAAATTAGCTCGATGTAGTGGCACATGCCTGAAGTCCTAGCTACTCATGAGGCTGAGACAGGAGGATTACTTGAGCCTGGGGAATAGAGGTTGCAGTGAGCTGTGATTGTGTTATTGCTTCAGCCAGACAATGACTATCATTGTTACTACGATACTGATTATCACTAAGAAATATAATGAATACTATGAAAATATGGTATTATCTGTGGGTAACCCCCAAATAGGCACTGAGGAAGGAGAGGTAAACAGAATCCTGGCACAATTAGTGCCTGAATATCTCAGTTTATAGTGTTACTACTCAGTCATTTCCCTTTATATAATCCTCTCTATATAATCATATTTGTTTGTAGAATGAGTGCCTAAAGGATATTTTACCACTCATTTATTTCCATATATATATAACTGTATCTTAGTTCAGAGGAATGCCTAGAGTAGACACAGTACGAAGCATGAACTAAGGAATAAGCAGCTTATAGTAAGAGGAATGTCTGGAGCAGACATGATGCAGAGATGATTTAAGGGAAAAACAGTTATACCAGGACAAGAATCCATGGCCCAGGCTGCAGCGTTCAGTATCGTAAAGATAACTGCTATATGGCAGGCTTTGGGCAAGAGCCACTCTTCCTGATAAAGGAGTTGTAGGACCTTGCTCCAGTTCTTGTGAAAGGCTGCCCTAAGACCGGCAATCCCTCCAGCATCTGAGGGCTCAAGACCCCTCTGGATACTCACACCTTGGTGACTGAACTTTATCAGCTCTTGTTACTGTGTTAGCTCAAAAGCATCCTCCTATAGAACTCTTTGGAAGCTGCCAGCAGGTAGCAGTAGACCCTGACAGCTCTGTCGGTGTGTGACTTAAGTATCCTCCTATAGGTATTCTTAGGAGTAGCATGCCCATAGATGGAGGGATTGCACACTGCACCCTCTTCACTGTGCACGGCCCACCACCATACCTCGGTGACCTAACGGGGGTGGACCCCTTGCTGTGCACTGTCCACCTCCTAGCCTAGGTGGCCTAATGGGGGTGGACACCTTGTTTTATTACTCGTCACCCTATCACTATCCTTAAGGATGACTTCACTCACTACTCTGCCCCCTAACCTGTACCCAATGAACATTCGCGGCCTCGCCTCTCTCCGCTTATAGGTGGCATGGCCCCCCTGAGCCCAGCTGCGCTTTCTTTGTACTTCCATGTCCTGTCTCTTTATTTCTCAGATCTTGCGCCTCTGCACAGCATAAGGGACACCCCACGACCCTGTGGGGCTCTTAGCCCTACAATTATCTTTTGAAGTGTTTATGCCTTCATTTATTTTATATCTATCAGACACAAATTATCCAAATCATATTCTTCTATCAACATGCATTTGAAATTCAACTTAGAAAGACAAATGAACCCCATCAATCATTTGAAAAGACCCAAATTAAAACAATAAAAACAAAAACCCCAACTCTCTTCCAAATATTAGCTAAAGGTTAAAACAATACAAACGTACAAAATCTAAGACACACACACACACACACACACACACATACACACAATATATATATGATAGTATATATAATCTCAGTCTGTTCAGGCTACTGTAACAAACATACATATGATAAACTGGGTGGCTTAACCAACAAGCATTGTTTTCTCACAGTTCTGGAGACTTAGAAGTCCAGGATCAACGTATTGGCAGATCTGGTGTCTGGTGAAGGCACACTTCCTTTTTCATAAATAGTCGTATTCTTGCGGCATCCTCAGAGTTGAAGGAGTGAGACAGCTCCTGGAATTTCTTTTGTAAGGGCGCTAATCCTATTTATGAGGACTTTACTCTCATAACCTAATTGTCTTCTGAAAGCCCCACCTCCTAATATCATCACACTTGGGTAAATTTTTAGAATGTGAATTTTAGAGTCACATAAACATTCAGTCCATAGCATATACATATTTCCTAGGATATATTTTGCATTATATTATGTATTATATGTAAATATATGTTCTAGGAAATATTTAAAAAATTACATTCTTCACTGTGTAAAATATGATTTAAATGGAAATGTTCAGAGGAAAACTGGTAGTGTTAATCTATAAAATTAATAATTAAAAATAGGCCTGAGCATTGTGGCTCATGCCTGTAATACCAGCACTTTGGGAGGACGAGGTGGGCAGAACACCTGAGGTCAGGAGTTGAAGACCAGCTTGGCCAGCAAGGGGAAACGCTGTCTCTTCTAAAAATACAAAAATTAGCCAGGCAAGGTGGCTCATGTCTGTAGTTCCAGCTACTAGGGAGGCTAAGGCAGGAGAATTGGTTGAATCCAGCAGGTGGAGGTTGCAGTGAGCAGAGATCATGCCACTGCACTCCAGCCTGGGTGACAGAGTGAGACGCTATCTCAAAAAAAAAAAAAAAAAAAAAAAAAAAAAAGGTAAAAAAATAAAACAGTAGCAAGTGTTCTATTCAAACCATTAGAAAAAGTAAGAAAATCACAAAAAGTAAGATAAAAGCAGAAATTTTACATTTATATTCTTATGCTGATATATATATATCATGAACAGCTTTTTGTTGGAGTGAGTAGACATACTACCACCTATCATGATTAGGAAAAAGGAGAGAAAGCTCACATAGAAATCAGTAATAGTAATTAGAAGATTACTAAAAAGAGAAAATCGATGAAACTATTAGCAAACATATTTAAAATTTTAGAATAATTAACTAATTAGAGGAAAACATAAGTAAATAAATTTGATCCCAGAGAGAAATTCTAAATAGAATTTGTTATATAAGAAAAACTCGTTAAAGTGCTATATCCCTAAAAAGACACCAGTCTCAAATATTTTATAGTTTGCCATGTGAAAACTTCAAAAACAAATAAACTTGCGAGATTTTAACTCTTTCAAGAGTAAGCAAAATAGATATGTTTGTTTATTAAGGGTCATTAAGATAAGTAAAAAATGACAGTATTTATACTATGCTGTTAGGTTTACAAAAAGATATTCATATCTACTCATAAGCAGAGAAAATTTCTGAAATTTTATTTAAAATGTCTTCTGTCGCCTATGGCTGCCGTTAAGGCATGAGTTTTAGAAGGAGATTTATTTTATGCTCTTTCATTTTCATGAAGTGTGCATTTTTAAAAGACGGTTTTTTTCAATAAGCACAATATTTTTAAATCAACAATCCTAAGAGTATAATGACAAGAAAACAGCAAGAAGACAGATGTCTTTGCAATGTAATTTGGAGTAGAAGAGCTATACTGATAAACCCTTTGAACAAAAAGGTATAAAACATAAAATTTTTCAAGTAAACATTCAGACGTTTTCTTTTCATAAGGCTACAATATAAGCATTTGAAAACCCTTGACATTTGCATATTTTGGCAACATGTAGTCTTAAGCCAAAATCAGTAACCTTTTTAAACATTAAAAATGTATCATTAAATATTTATACCATCAAAACGATGTAAAAATAATATCACAAATACAAATTGTTAAAAACCCATCACAGAGTTTAAGTAGAACTTATCAGTGTAAGTCTACTCAAGCATATCCTACCCCTCTACTTTTTAGATGTATCCTCCTTTCTGATTTTTTTCTTTTTTGTATTTGTAGTGTATATACAAATATATATATAAGTTTATTCTATATATGTGTGTGTGTGTATATATATATATATATATATATATATATATACTGCTAAACTATTGTTTACTACTTTTAAAAAGTACCAGAAAGTATTCATTTTATATTACTTTAGTATTACTAATGTTCAGTATCATTGTGCTTGTGAAAGTTATTCATGAAATACAAGTGCCACTAATTTCTTTTCACTATCCTGTAGTTTCTGTTGTACTCTTGCAAAATTGAGTTATCTTTCCTTTGTAAATAAACATTCGTGTTGTTTGAAGAATTGTTTTTCTTTCTTTGTTTTTGTTTTGAGAGGAAGTCTTTCTCTGTTTCCCAGTGTGGAGTGCACTGATGTGATTTTTGCTCACTGCAACCTCCGCCTCCTAGGTTCAAGCGATTCTCCTGCCTCAGCCACCCAAGTAGCTGGGGCTGAAGGGCCCCACCACCATGCCCGGCTACTTTTTGTAGTTTTAGTAGAGATGGTGTTTCACTATATTGGCCAAGCTGGTCTCAAACTCCTGACTTCGTGATCTGCCTGCCTTGGCCTCTGAAAGTACTGGGATTACAGATCTGAGCCACCATGCCCAGCTGAATTTTTTTTGTTGTTGTTAAAAAGAGTTCTTTTATGACTATTGGTATAAATGCCTCATTACATGTTCTTCAAACATTTCTATAGCCATAGTAAGTTACAGTTGGATTGCTGGTATATTTTATCTTTACAGAGATGAAAAAAATGCATTTTAAAATCAATAAAATATGATTGATAATGTCAGAGCATGATATAAAGTAGTACAGATACACAATAAGTTTATAAGAGTGTTTGTTGCTCTGAGGCCGATACTGATATTTGGTATTATCAGACTTTCTAATTTGGAATGTCTCGTGAGCATAAAATGGTGTTCTAGTTGTAACTTGTATTAATTCATTAATTAATATTTAAATTTTACAACATATACATTTTATATAATTTTTTATTGCTTTTTAAAATTATTAATCTTACCAGATAGTTTATTCTTTTAAAATGAAATTAATTTAGGAGTGTTTTAAATGTTTTTATTTTATGCATTTTAAAACTACATACTAATATCATTTTGTTATTAGGATCAAACCATTGCATATGGGCAAAGAATAGATTGTTTGTAAAACCAATTCTCTGAATTTTGTTAAATCTTGTTTTATAGCTTATTCATGATCAACTTTATATTTCATGATTGAGTCAAATGAATATTTTCAAGATATTGGATAGATTAATCTATACATGTCTATTAGATCCAGCAAGTTAATTGCATTATTTAAATCCTCTATAGTTTAACAACTCTGAATTCAGACAGCACTTTTTTATACAGTAACTGATCCTTCAAGGTTAATTTGCTCCAAGCACAAAGTATTTTTGTAAACTGTAAGATTTACTTTTAATACGTTTTTATTAAAGAAGGAACAGCTATTTATTCTTACAAAATTTCATTGTTGATATTTCTTTTGGAACAAATCAATAATTGCATTAAAATTTGAGAACTTGTAAAATTACAAATGTAGTTTTCTTCATGTGAAAAACATAGTTCATGTTTGTTTAGGTGTTAATAGTTCTTTTATGCATTAATAGTTTTATATAACATCTATATTTACTTTTCAGTATTATAGGAGATTTCCCATGGTTTTGAATTTCATTTGAACTACCAGATTTCTTCCATGAACTATTTTAATCATAGATCAAATGACTTGTCATAAGAATTAGCTACTCAATATCTTAATAAGGTGGGCAGTCAAGCAAGGCTTGAAAGGAGTCAAATTACTTTTGTTTTCAGATATCTACAGTTTTATGTGTCTCTTCTGTACAAGCCACAAAACATTTTAAAAGAGCAAATATAGGTAAATAGAAAATTAAATGTAAAATCCAATAGCTCAGCTGCCTTAGAATTTTGAAGGATATACATATATCAATGAAATACAATACATGTAGTTATAGAAACAGGAAAGCAGGCTGGGGCATTGGTGCTAATTATATCTTTTAAAACTAGCCTTCAAAATAAATGGTTTAAATTGTGATAAATTTCTACACTAGTTTGTTATGTTTTAAATTTTGATAAATTATATTAGGCAAGAAAGAATGTGAAAACCAAGGTTTTAGGAAATTACCTCATCTGAAAACAACATTTGAAAATGAAAATGAGGTTGTTTCTTATATATTCTATATAGTGGATAGAAATGTGTGTTATGAGAGAAATTATTTCAGTGAAGTAATTCCACTTCCTTGAACTCTTGGCCAATCTATTTGAATTATTACTCATGGCTGCTAAATGATCTATGGAAGCAATATTATATAATAGATTATGAATATACTATATTCAGAAAGAGTGGTGATTACCCTCCATAGACTCCTAACTATTCTTCATGTTACATTATTTTCCCATTATATACAATTTTCATTTTAAAGCACCTTATATATATGCGAGTACTTTTTTATTCCTCATTGCCTATAAAGCTAAGTTTAAACACACCAGTCTGGGATTAAAGGCCTCCTATAAATAGCGTATCCATATACCCTGGTACACTTGAAGTAGTCTATTTCAGTCTGTCTTTTGTCCTGGTATAATTATTAACAGTGCCCCTTTCACTCTCTAAAGTGTATTATTTTTGGTTATATAGTTATACCATCCAAAGTCAAATTCCAACCAACTTTTCCAATTGCATCTCGCATTGCAATGCATTTTATGAATCCAATTCTCAAGCCCAAATGAATAACTTTATGTTCCCTGTATGTTTTCCCATCTTTCCACATTTTCTTTTCTGCCTCTTTTTTCCTGTCCTGTATGAAATAACCTTCATCCCTAAGTGTTTTGGTCTCGCCTTCAGTAGTCACCTCAAATGTCAACTCTTTCACAAAAATTGTTCTGATTCCCAGTTGGAGATAATTTCACAATCCAATCTTATTGTCACTGTACCTACATTCATCTAATTCATATCTGACTTCACTTGTGGTTATTAGTAAACTTCTAATTCCCATTGCTTGATTTGGTGTTTCTCAAATGCTAAATCAATGCCTTATTATTTTATCATTCATGGTGTCCAATTTCTAGGGCATGTGCAACAAAAACTTGTTGTTGAAAGAAATGAAAAACTTAAAGTCGTGCATTATGTTGTATTAAAAGGTTCCATATCTAAAATAATGACATTAATCAGTGTAAAGGAATTGTGAAAATGACAAGATAAAATTTATGTTATTAAAGATTGTATTAGATTTCTGTCTCTTAAATTAGAGGATTTGACTTTATAGTCCACATAGTGTATTTTAAAGTTTGAGAATTTAAAAACTCTTACCTTTAAAATTTTCAAGTTGTATGAAAATATCTAAATATTGTTATTTTGTGGATAGTTTTAACTTTCTCTGGCTACTGATCTTCACAAAAATATATTTAGGTAAATGACAACTAGATTTCTTCCCTGAGGGATTACTTTAATTTAATCACACTCTACAACAAAATTCGAAGTTCTGTATCAGTCTGAGGAATAGTTGGGAGTTCTTTCTGTTCATTTATACATATTTACAAAGTTGCTTTACAAGGAAAATACTCTAGGAGTGTTTATGAATAGGACAAAAAGAATCCAAAAATGGCAAAGCTCCTTCTCTAGGAAAAGGATAGAAAACTGCGTTTGATAAAAATTCCTTTTTTTCCTTCATTCTAATATTGACTTACTATCAGAGGATTAACATCCCCATGGGTCATGTATTTTGAAATAAAGAGATATACTGGTAAAAATATTTTTTGAAAGTGAATGATAATTTTAGAAAGTAGAGAATTATATTCTAGCACAAAGGGAATTGTAATGGATTATTGTAAAAATATGTCTAAGGTTATAATTTTTTAAATTTTATATATAAGTATACATATACATACTTAAAGCAAAAGTTACTGTTGTTTAAGTAAATGGAGAAAATATTGTAATGAATTATGCTATTTTAAAATACTATATAATGGATACAAGACAATAATTTTATTAACAATACTTTGTGACCTCATTTTCTTATTTACCTCTTATAAGATGTTTGTCAGCAATGTTGCAGTATCTCAGCAAATCACTTTATGTCTCTATAGAAGCAAACTTCGGGTGCTAAGATTATAGCCAACTCCATCATAGCTAAGAGAGAAACAGGCTATTCTCATTTAATTTGGGCTTCTATTTTGGCCAATATTTTAATATTTTATTGAAATTTAACATTATTGAAATGGGAAATCTTTTTGTTATTAGAGAATATAAATACTCATCCAAGTGTTTTAAACATGTTGGGCAAGAAATAGTTTAAATGTGTTTTGAATCATGTTCTGAAACACTGGACTTCATCCATGCCAAGGATTCATTTTTGCCACCACTGTAAAAGCAATATCTTTAACAAATGCATTGATAAAGAATAATCTTGCCAATAAGATTCCCCTGAAATGGTTCCCTATTGTGTAAGGATCTTACCCTATTTTTGGATTTGATATTCAAAACCCTCTGCAGTCCAACTTCCATCTCATAACTCAGTGCTTCAAGCATACCTAGGAAAAGAAACATAACTAAACACAACAAAACAAATACATGCTTCCTCAGTGTCCCTTTGAGAAACACAAAGTATATTATATGATTTAAAAGTTTGATAAATACTATAGTAAAAAAATTTTCCAAATGAATGTACAGATGCTCCTCAACTTGCAATAATAGGCTGACATCCCAATAAACCTGTCGTAAGTTTACAATACTGTGTTGAAAATGCATTTATTACACTTAACCTAGCAAATATCATGGCTTAGCCCAGGTTATCTTAAACATGCTCAGTACACTTACATTAGCCTAAAGTTAGGCAAAATCATCTAACACAAATCCTATTTTATAATAAAGTGCTGAATACCTCATATAATCTATTGAGTATCACACTGAAAATGAATCAGGATTGTTATATGGGTACTGGAAGTATGGTCCTACTGAATGCATATAGCCGTCGCACCACCATAAAGTCAAAAAATTGTAAGATGAACTATCATAAATTGGAGACTGTTTGTAACTGCTCTTTGTTAAGATAATTAGATAGTTTTAGGGAATGCATTGAATTTATTTTCCATCATTTTCCTTAGTACATCCTTTGCTCCAGCCAAACTGGCTGAAGTTTGTTTGAACACTCTTGCCTGTAGAGGTTCCCTTAAAATTCTCTTCTTTCTTTTTGGCTGTTGATCTAAGTCCTTTACCTCTTTTGGAGTCTACCATACCTTCCATTACTTTCCTGAGGCTAGCATTGACAGCCTAGGTAGGATGACTAATTATAGAGTCTATAATTTAGTTACACTTGAGTTGTGCTACGTTGTATTTGTTATTGGTCTTTCTAGTCACCATTTATTAATTCAGCTAGTATTTATTGAGTGACGACTTTTTGCCAAAACATGGAGATGAAAAGATAACTAAGAGCTAATTTATTTATTTTTTCTTTGAATACCCCAAGATCAGAGTCCTTGTCTAATATCATCACATACTCTCTATACTTTGCAATATCTTTAGGGAGAGCCACAACTCAGTATCGTTGTTGATAATGAAATTCTAGGTCTAGAATGTTTTAAATAAAAACCTTTTTAAAAGTTGTCAGTTTATGTAACTAACACAAAGGTAGATATTTTGGGTTTTAAAAATTACGGTATTTAAATATTACTAGTTGTATTAATTTGTTTACAACTAAAGTCATATTAATATCCTCCCTGTGTTTGTGTCTGCTGAATTCAGCAGACACAAACACAGGGAGGATATTAATATGACTTTAGTTGTAACTAAAATATGATCTAGTGATGCTATAGAAACAATTAGATGACAGGAAACTGTTTAACAGCAACACTATATAACATAGATTAGAGGGTTATACAGGTTGAAAATGTCATGGCCGGCAGTACAAAAAATAATGTTTCAATTTATTTTATAAGTCTTATGCAATAAGTTGTTATTTTTTAAATCATTCACAAATCACATTATTTACATATTGATTTTGATTCCTCTTATAGTAAGAAATTCCATTTCCGTGTGTCATAATTTGGAATTAGAGAAATGAAAGCTCTAGTTGAATGACTTTTGAAGAAATTATTATATTTAACAAGTATTATTCTTTTAAAAACTGATTAATAATAAAATTTAGAAATCATGAAAATTAATTATGATTATGTGGCTTAAAGGTGCTATCCATCATTTCAGGTATTTTGGCATGTACTCTGTGTACATGGTGTCTGTTGTAATACTCTTTTCAT
This sequence comes from Saimiri boliviensis, assembly GCF_048565385.1. Lineage (NCBI taxonomy): Eukaryota > Metazoa > Chordata > Mammalia > Primates > Cebidae > Saimiri > Saimiri boliviensis. The sequence goes on along the minus strand of NC_133453.1, from coordinate 53,078,552 downwards.
AGTGAACTTCCTTTCTGTTTGAATGGCTTCATGTGTTCACAGACTATTGATCTTTCTTGCTGTAAGCCATAGTTCCTTTTACTGTATTTTTTTCTAGTTCTTGTAGAAAGCCTTTTCTTTTCATTTCTTTAACATTGGCCTCATTTTTTTTCTTTTTTCTTCTTCTATGGAAAACCATTCAGCTATTTGAAGTCCAGATCAATTTCTATTTATGGAGTCTTCACTGATTATTCAAAGTTAACATAATTTAAATGTATTTATTTTGCATATAATGTAATTTATTCCCTAATCATATCCAAATTAGCACTCCATTTTATATCATCTCGCAGTGTGCTATAATTCCTTCTTGTACATGTACACTTGTTTAAAATAAGATTATATGTAATTAGAAATCAGAATTAAATAAACAGCATACCACACATAGGTCATTTCATACTCTATATTTACAAATGTGCTTGACAGATTTTGTAGATTTCTTTTATTCTAGGATTGGTTCTTAATGTATCATTTCTGAACTTTGGAAAATATTCTTAAACTAACTAAAATACTTTTGTATAAACTTTACTTGCTATTCTTTTGGGATACACTGACTAAGGTCCATGGATATCTACAGCTCATCTATCTTGAAATTTTTGTTAGGAATGAAGATTTATTGCTCCCACAGAGGACAGTCTTACTAAATGTCTATGGGTCTGGTCTAGAGATATGCATTTTAAGATGCCTGCCAGGTATATCTCAGAATCACTAAAGTTTAGAATACTATTGAACAGATTATTCAATAAATTGTTCTCTTAAAATTTCTTCAGGATATCAATGCAAATTGAAGTATGCAAGCATTTCAATATTTTTTGATGAGTAGGAGATATACTAATAATTTACGTTTGTAATTGCTTTACAATTAATACATATATATTTTACATATATAAAGTTATACATATATGTATATATAATAAATATTTTGACCTTAAAACCATATGCTTTATTACCTTTTACACTTTATTTGTGAAGTAGAATCTAGAAGCTAAAAAGACATAACTCTTAATTAGGATGAATTTTCAAATGTGTGACAGTTTATATATAGTTATCGAAGAGGAGTAAAACACAACTTTAGCTAAAATGTTACAAAGTATGCCTTGGAAGTAAATGACAAATGACTGAATTGATTTTATCTAAAATGAAGTATATAAAAATTTGCCTAACGTAAATAATGGCCCTAAGTTCATATAAACTGTTTTGATAAAACAAAATTGCGAGGAAGCAGATAATATCAAATGCATGAAATTTATCAAAAATAAATAGTTGTGGGCTGGGAGCGGTGGCTCACGCCTGTATTCCCAGCACTTTGGAAGGTCGAGGCAGGTGGATCACCTGAGATCAGGAGTTGGAGACCAGTCTGGCCAACATGGTGAAATCCCGACTCTACCAAAAATACAAAAATGAGCTGGGTAGGTGGTGCATGCCTGTAATCCCAGCTACTTAAGAGACTGAAGCAAGAGAATCACTTCAACGGAGGAATGGGAGGCGGCACTGAACTGAGATTGTGCCACGCCACCACACTCCAGTCTAGGAGACAGAGCATGGCTCCATCTCAAAAAAAAAAAAAAAAAAAAAAAACTACCTGGGAAGGCCACTGGGTACGGCTTGGTTGGAAAGATCACTTGGGCAAAAAATGCTAAAAAAAATATACATAATATTAGCCGGGCATGGTGGTGGGTGCCTGTAGTCCCAGCTACTCGGGAGGCTGAAACAGTAGAATCGCTTGAAGCCGGGAGGTGGAAGTTGCAGTGGGCCAAGATCGAGCCATTGCACTCCAGCCTGGGTGAGAAGAGGGAAACCCCATCTCAAATAAATAAATAAATCGTTGTGAAATTATTTTTTCATTGAGAAAATTTTAACATCACCCTCTGTCACCCAGACTGGAGCGCAGTAGCGAAATCTCAGCTCATTGCAACTTCCGCCTGCCAGGTTCAAGCCATTCTCCTGCTCAGCCTCCCGAGTAGCTGGGATTATAGGCGCTCACCACTACACCCGGCTAATTTTTTGTGTGTTTTCTTTTTCTTTCTTTCTTTCTTTCTTTTTTTTTTTTTAGTAGAGTCGGGGTTTCATCGTGTTAGCCAGGATGGTCTCAATCTCCTGACCTTGTGATCCGCCCGCCTCTGCCTCCCAAAGTGCTGGGCATACAGGGTAGAGCCATCGTGTCTGGCTCAAAACATTTTAAAATAAGAAAACTGAGCACTATCCAGAAGGATGAGGCAGAAAAGGTTTGGTGCTAAGCTAATATAGTCTCAAATTTTGAAAAGAGATTTTTTTAAAAAGACACTGTGTAATTATGATACTTTTGGTTTGTATTTTAACCCTCTGTATATCTAGAAGTGCAAAGCTCTAAAAATTCCAACTAGCTCCTACTTAACATAGAATTAATTGGACTAACCATTGTATAGGGAGAGTGTCCCTTATCCAAAACGCTTCAACCCAACATGATTCAGATCTCACATTTTTGTTTTTGGAGCATTTTTGATTTCAAATTATTGGATTAGGGACCCTCAACCTTATTAAATTCAAGAAAGGCTCCCTTAACACAGATATTTAAAGCACGATTACCATTATTAGCAATATATACAAAGCATATTTTCTAGGGGAAGCAATCAGTATATTCATTAATATACTCATGCACTGCACAGCAAAGTTTCAGTCATTGAGAGACCACATGTGAGATAGTGTTTCCATGGATCATAATCAAGCTGAAAAATTCCTATCATCAAGTGACATTGTAGCTTCAGTAATATTGTAGCATATCACATTTATATGTCTGTAGTGATACTGGTGTAAAGAAACGTACTATGCTACCTGTCCTATAAAATAATAGCACATACACTTGTGTAGAGTATATACTACTTGATAATAAACCATTATGTTAGTGTTTTATGCATTTACTAAAGTATACTTTTTATCATTATTATAGAGTGTAGTCCTACTTACTTAAAAATAGGTTAACTATAAAACAGCCTCACATAGATCTTTGAGGAGATATTCCAGAAAAAGTCACCTTTGATTGTCATCAAAGGAAAAGAGAATTTTATGTATGTTATTGTCCCTGAAAACCTTCTAGTGAGACAAGCTTTGGAAGTCAAAGACAGTGATGTGGATGATTCTGACCCTGTGTAAGCTTGGCATAACGTGGAATTTATCTTAATTTTTAACAAAAATTTTTTAAGTGATAAAAGACAGAATAAAAATGATGAGTTTATGCTCTTTGCAGGGACATGGATTAAACTGGAAACCATCATTCTCAGCAAACTAACACAGAAATAGAAAACCAAGCACTGCATGTTCTCACTTATAAGTGGTAATTGAACATGGAAACAGGGAGGGGACTATCACACACTAGGGCCTGTCAGGAGCTGGGGGTCTTAGGGAGGGATAGCATTAGGAAAATCTCCTAAAGTCGATGATGGGATGATGGGTGCAGCAAACTGCCGTGGCATGTGTATACCTATGCAACAAACCTGCACGTTCTGCACATGTACCCCAGAACTTAAAATACACATAACAAAAGTTAAAGTTCTGTGTGCATACTTTTATGTCATTTAGAAGAAGACAGTAATGGGAGTTAGTTGGTTTTGCTTTCATTTTTCTTCAGTGAAGGAAAAAAATTTATACTTAAAATACTATATTTTATAAAAATAAAGCATTAGTCAGCCACTGTGTATGCTGGTGCCTAAAATATATAGGTTTCTTTTTTTTTTTTTTCAAGAAGCTATGCCTTAATTACTTTAGGATATTGTAAGAGTTTAGCGAAGATACATGTAAATGAGGAATACAGAAAAAGCTGGATACAAAAACAGCTTATTAGAATGGAGATGAATATAGATATTTTAATTGGTGGCTTTTTAAAATAACTGATACATAGCTGCATATTTCCATAGTCCTGTGTTTACCTTTTAGCTTTTTCACCCTCTTTGTATTTTTCTTTATCTTATTTTTCTTACTTACAATTTTGATACTCTAATAGCTTCAGTTTATCAAGCCTTTTACAACCATTTTGTCACTCAGTTTTCTCTTTATAATGACTATTCAGTTTCAGTATCTATCAAATACCCTGATACCCTTGTTTGACATGTCAGATCCAAAGCTAATAATTATATTGGCTAGTCTCACTTCCATGCTAGACATCGTAGATGACTGTTCAATCTGAGGATTAGCTGCCTTTGGATGATTTATCCATTTTTATTTAGTTAAATCTGTTGCACAGGCTGGATCATGTGGTCTAAATATGAGTTATAATTACATTGATTGGAGATCCAGAGGTTTTCCTTTAGGATAAACTATAGGCTGAAAATAAGCCATAATTGGTACATTTGAGATTTCAAAAATTCTGTTTTCTATACATGCAGCCAACAAACATATGAAAGAAAGCTCAACATTGCTGGTCGTTAGAGAAGTACAAATCAAAATCACAATGAGATATCATTTCACAGCAATCAGAGTGGCAATTATAAAAAGTAAAAAAAAACACAGATAAATTTTTGAGGTTGTTGAGATAAAGGAATGCTTTTACACTGTTGGTGGTTGTGTAAATTAGTTCAACAATTGTGGAAGACAGTATAATGATTCCTCACAGACCTAGTGGCAGAAATACCATTTGATCTAGCAATCCCATTACTGGATATATACCCAAAGAAATATAAATCATTCTGTTATAAAGTTACATGCACATGTATGTTTATACAGCGCTATTTACAATAGCAAAGAAATGTCTGTCAAGGACAGACTGAAAAAAGAAAATGTGGTACATACACAATATGAAATATTATGTGGCCGTAAAAGGAACAAGATCATGTTCTTTACAGGGACATAGATAAAGCTGGAAGCCATTATCTCAGCAAACTAACACAGGATTAGAAAACAAAATACCATGTGTTGCTTCTTATAAGCGGGAACTGAATGATGAGAACACATGGACACATAGTTAAGAGCAATACTCATGGGGCTTGTTGGGGCTGAGAAGAGGGGTGCATCAGGAAGAATGGCTGATAGATGCTATGCTTAATAGCTAGGTGTTGGGATGATCTGTGCAGCAATCCACTATAGTGCATGTTTACCTATGTAACAAACCTGCAATCCTGCACATGTGTCCCTGAAGTTAAAAGTTGGAAAAAAAAAATCCTGTTTTCTCTAATGGAGCCATTCTCCAATAATATGTATCATTTATTCATTTACAACTTACTTGACCATTCAATTGATACTATATATATATATATATATATATATATATAATGTATATTTTATATATATGTGTGTATATATATATGCATATATATATATATATATATATATATATATATGACTAATATAGGGGAGAATATATTGCACTTTGTATCTCTTCCTAATTCAAGAACAAAGATACTTTATGTGAGTGGATTATGAAAGCAAACTGTCAACCACATGACTTCTTGTATGATCCCTTGAGGCCAGGTCACTTGGCTTTATATTCCTCACATTATAAAATGGTTCCCCTAGCCCATCTATAACCCCAGGAGCCTTGCCTGCTAGTAGGGATGTATTTCTTACAGAATCATACTCCTTGGCACTTTGTAGGCTGGTATATATTAGTAATAGGCCCTGTAAGTATCTCTGTCCAGTGGGCATTATAGGTCTTTCTGGTCCAGGTTCTTGGTGTACTTGGTGGTGGACATGCTGTTGATATTTGTAGTTCTATATTGTCATCACAGTTTTTCCAGTTCCAGATGTCCTTGGTATTCAGTGCTGCACAGATGTTCTTTGTTATTAATGGATGACAGTCCATCATTGATCCTGTGGAAAACTTGTTTCCCACAGAGTGAGAATAAGTCTTGAATGCAATATGCACAATTTTTGAATTTTAATTTCAGAACATTAATATGATTATTAATCCTACGATTAAATACAGTGGTTATTAACTAGCAATTGTGTGCAGCATTCTCATATTTGATTGTATGAATTAGATATGTCACACAACATGTGATCTTAATCCTTCAGTTATAACTGCTTATTCATATATTTCTACAATTTATCAAATTTCAATCTGAATTTATAATATGAATCAGTCTTTCCTAATTCTCACACCCCTAAATTGTCAACTGAGTAAATTATTTACCAATAATACACTTATCAGTAAGATAGTATAGCCTTAAGCTAAAGCATTACTTTGCCTAACTTCTTTAACTTTCAGGTTATTTTAGTCTAAACTGTTTACTTGGATCTTCCGCTTTTAATTCTGGATTCATCTGTGTTGATCCCAGTATTCTGATAACATATTCTAATCATTCTCCAACCATTCCCCGAAGTTGCCCCATATATAAAAGCTGAAATAAAAAAAAAAGAAAAGTAGTGTAATGAGGAAGGGGATAGAAAAGTCTTCATGTAGAGGATACCCAAGTAGAATTTTGAAAAATGAATATTAATTTGTCAAGATTATGAAAGTAAAAGACATTTGTGGGTAATAGATATTTTAAATACTCAATGTGTAATTAATTAATTCACTCATTACGTAAACATGCTTTAAAGTCCTGCTGTGTTTAGGTCTTATACTAGATGTTGGAGCTAAAGATTTAGAAAAGAATGTCCTAGAATTTATAGGGAGATTCATAATATGTTTGGCACTTGACAAGAAAAAAATAGTATAAGTATTATGCAGAGATTATATGCATGTGTTCTGGACGCTCACATATGGTCACATTTCTCAGCCTGGGAAGAAAGGAGTTACTGAAAATTTTCTGTATGAAATAATTTTTAAATAAATTTATTGAGGTATAATCTACATATAATAAAATGGACACATTTACTCTACAGATTGATGACTTTTAACAATTACTTGCGAATCCTCCACTCAATTAAGATTAGAATGTCTCAATAGTTTGTGAAATTCTCCTGTCCCTTTGTGATCTTTCCTTTGCATCTTTTCCTGCTAGTCCTTCTAAAATAAGTAATTTTTGAAATGAGCTTTTTTTTTTTTTGGACGGAGTTTCGCTCTTGTTGCCCAGGCTGGAATGCAATGGCACATTCTCGGCTCACCACAACCTCCGCCTCCTGGGTTCAAGCAATTCTCCTGTCTTAGCCTCCCAGGCAGGTGGGATTATAGGCATGTGCCACCACGTCCGGCTAATTTTTTTTGTATTTTTAGTACAGACGGGGTTTCACCACGTTGGCCAGGATGATCTCGATCTCTTCACCTCGTGATCCACCCACCTCGGCCTCCTAAAACCTTGGGATGAAATGAGCTTTTAACAGACTTTTGAGTAGTTACATAAGAAGAACAAGAATTTGAGTAGCTATATTAAAAGAACAAGAAGAAAAAGCACCTCACTAAAAGTAGGGCTTCTGTCAGACAGTATAAGAAAATGAAGCTAGAGAAGTCAGTAATTAGATGATGAAGAACACTGAAAGATAATCTGTAGTAATTGCTTGGGTGAGTGATAATAATAGCGGTAAAGTTAATAATGATAATAAACAAAAACCCTTGCCATATCACCTTCAACATGATTTTTTTCAAACATTAGCAATAAATTGATGATGAATTGGAAGCAGCAGGGCTGGTGTCCAATTTAAGAGATAATTAGGAGGTAGAATCTACAGGGCTTAATAATATATTATTGAGGGAAGGGCTTAGTAAAGAGAGTACTGAGGATCATTTTCAACTTGGCTGAGTAGATGATGTGATTACGCAAGATGAAGACAACTGAAAGAGGAACAGGATTAGAGATGACAAGTTCAGTGTTAGCCATACTGAATTGAAGTGCAAGTGTGACTTCTAAGTGTTAAAGTATGACAGGAATTTGGAAACATAGCTCTAAATTTTGGAAAAAAATTCTGGACCATTAAAAAAGATGTGAAATCATTAGTATACACATTTTAGTTAAAGCCAGAGAGAATGTAAATAATTAACACAAAAAAAGCCAAGGATAGAAGAGGAAAACATTTATCTTTAAGGAATGCTGGGGAAAAACAAACCAAAGATACTATTAAGCCTAAAACTGACCAAAAAAATCCAAAGAATAGAAAATAGTGTCCTGAAAATCAAGGGCTGGGTGGGTTCCAAGATGCTGTTTCTTCATGACATCATGAAAGTGAAAAGAGAAGTCCTAGAGAAGGGAAAGAAGAACAGTAATTAAATACGTACATTGCACTTTGAATCCAGGCGGTCACTGGAAAAGTGTGTGAAAGTTTCTTTGTAATGGGGAAGAAGGTGGACTGCAGTGCATGGAGATTTGAATAAGAAAAAGGGACTATAGACAATGCATGTAGAAAGTTCAAGATGTTCAACTATGAGGAACGGAAACAGATGGAAATACATTATAGGAAATCATAAAACTGTGGGAGTTATTTATTTATTTATTTTTTTGCTTGATCCAATTCCAAAGGAAATAGTCACAAAAGAAAGAAAAACAGAAAAGAAAGAGGAAAAGAGGAATTAATCATGAAGAAGAGATATTTAATGCTATAAAATATTTGAGGACATCGGAGCGGATGGTGTTTGAGCACAGGTAGAGGAAGAATCTAAGGAGGGTCCTGTAACATGGCCGTTTGTTAGACTGACAGCATAGATTGGACAGCAGGCACTTTTTGCTGAGGCAGTTTCCCCAGCCTTATGTTTGTGGAATGTCAGAGTGTGAGTCTTCTGCTGTGGGGTGGGTGGAGGGCTGCAAGAAAAACTGTACTCTGGGGCTCACTTAAGGCATGTGCTGCAGGTAACACTTGTGAATGAGGTGCAGATTTAGAGGCAGCAGTTAATGACATTGGCATTGCAGAGAGCCCAGCAAACAGTTTTTGGAGGGAAGAAACTTGTTTATCATGATTGCTTTCTGTTTTAAATTTTACTCTATAAAATATCATTTCCAAAATCAGAAACCTAGATGGCCTGTAGTTCTTATTAATCAACTTCTCAAGAGCTGTGCCTGTTTCCTCCTATTAAGAATGTTTTCTTGTGCTATTCTGTTGCTTAGGCTATTTTCTTTGGTTCTTCCTATTGCATTCTCATTGAGTTTTCTTATCTTTTCGCACATTTGTTTCCTTGTGATAGTGCAGGCCTGAGTCTTCCAGGTTCCTTCAATAGCTAGCTACATTACACTTCTTTCACTGAAACCCTTTTCCCCCACCTTTCTTTTTCTAGTGGGGATGGGCATATTAGTATGGGAAATAGGGGAACTGAAGAGAGAGAAAAGGGGTGTGAATGGAAATAGTGAGTGGGAATTATATCACTAGGCCTTTATCGCCTACCACTTTCTTTCCTGAAGTTTTGCTAAGATTTCTGATAACATTAGTAAGAATGTAATAGACCTATTTTTCCTACTTTTTAATATACACTTCAGTAAATTAATGGTTTAAGTCATATTATAAGTTCAAGAAGTTAAATGGGAAGAAACAATTCCCTAGTCAACCTTGAGAATATATGAGAATTTAATTTCAGTGCCATACAAAAATATTCTTTGTGTGAAATAGACAGGAGTTATTATTTGACATGTAAAATAAAATATGTTTTACAACCATGACAATAGACACATTTTATAATAGCATAAGAAAGTGGAGTATAAAAATATTGTGTGAAAGAGGTCAATGCCAGTAAGAAATTATGAAGTTAACAAAAGGAAGAAAAAAACTGGTGTAAATAGATTGAACGAGTTGCTCTGTTTAAGAAAAGCAGATACATATGTCGGTTAGAAAAAACATGGGTAAAGTTAGAGAAAAAAGAAAAAACTTAGGATAGGTCATTAAATTTAGCTATTTAAAAAATTTGAAAGTATAGAAACATACTGAAGACTGCAAATAATATTATAGTTATCTTTAAGTATCATCAGTAATGATTCAAAGAAAATCATAAAAAGGACCATGAAGTAAACATGATGACGTTTTTAACTTGGTAAACAACTTTTCATTTTATATCTCTCCAGAGAATGAAAATACAGACAAAAAGATGTTCAACATCATGAATCATAAAAGAAATGCATATCAAAACTGCATTGAGAAACCACCTCAAACCTGTTATGATGGCTACTGTTCTAAAAAACAAAACAAGTGATGGGGAACATGGGAGAAATTTGAACTCCTTTTCAGTGTTAGTGGGAATGTAAAATGGTGGAGCCCTTGTGGAAAACAGAGCAGTGTATCTCAAAAAATAAAAAATAGAATTCCTGCTTGATTCAGCAATTCCCTTTCTGGGTATATACTCAAAAGAATTGAAATCAGGGACTCGATTAGGTATGTGTACACCTATGTGCATAGCAGTGTTATTGACAACATTCAAAAGGCAGAAGCAACCCAAGTGTGGATTGCAGTCAACATGAATGAACAAGCAAAATGAGATATAAAAACAAGGAAGTATTATTCAGCCTTCAAAAGGAAAAAATTTTGGCGACGCGGTATTACACAGATGAACTTCAAGAACATGAAGCTAAGTGAAATAAATCAGACACTATGGGAAAAATATTGTTTGATTTCACTTGGAGAATCTACTTAGAATATTCAGAATCATAGGGACAGAAAGTAGACTACTGAGAGAGGAGGAAATAGGGAGTTATGTTTCATGGGTATGGAAATTCAGTTTTGAAAGAGGTAAAAGGTTCTGGAGATGGCTGGTGATGATATTATGCTGTGTATATTTTTACCATAATTTAAAAAATATATTTTATTTTACAAGGCCAAAGAGTGATGAAAGTCCTCACTGCTTTATCCTTCTTCATGAGTTTTCTTCTCCAGTCAATTCACTAAAAGAACCAATTTTCAAATCTTACAATTTCCTAGGAAGCTTTTCCTGTGCAGTTTGCCCTTCTGGATGTCTCCTAAGGGACTAGTGTCATGGAACAGAATTCCACCCAGGTAACATGGAACCCAGCCAACAACAAATGCCAAACAGGCATTTGTATGCTGTCTTTGAGAAGAAAGGAGCTGTTTGGGCCTGAGAGTTAAAGGAACAAGAAGGTGTGGGTAGGGGCTGAGGCCAGCCTGGGTGATGGAATTTGTTCTTGTCAGCTGCAGGAAATGCCCTGCACAGAGGCTCCAAGTGCAGAAGTATATGTGCATGTGCCCTTGCATGCTTTCATTTATTTATATGTTCATCCATTCATGTATTCAGTGAACACAATGAGCAGCTCCTGCATGCTGAGTACCATTTTATATAATAGTAAACCAGCCTGGCAAGGACCATGTCCTCATGGAAAAGACGTAATGAAAAAGCTCACAGGCAAGCACATGGCTGTACAGTGAACCCACAACTGCACTCTGATGGAGTACATCAGGCAAGTCTCATTTCTCCGGTAGCCAGTGAGAGATGCATGCAGATAAAGCTAAGAGACAGCCAGCAACAAGATGCAGGACAAGGCTGGAGACATCGTTTGGGCTCAGAATACAGAGGCCCTTGCCTGCTATGTAAAGATCTTTTTTTTTTTTTTTAATTGCATTTTAGGTTTTGGGGTACATGTGATGAACATGCAAGATTGTTGCATAGGTACACACATGGCAGTGTGCTTTGCTGCCTTCCGTCCCCTCACCTGTATCTGTCATTTCTCCCCATGCTATCTCTTCCCACCTCCCCACCCCCCCACCCCTCCCCCATTTCCCCCCAACGGACCCCAGTGTGTAGTGCTCCCCTCCCTGTGTCCATGTGTTCTCATTGTTCAACACCCGCCTATCTTAACCAGAGCAAGCAAGAAGCCACAAAGGATTCAAGGCAGTGAGAGGCATGGTGAGATTTATGTTTTAGAAAGTTCCTGGAGGCTGTAATGTGAATACATAGTAGGAAGTCAGGAGGCCTGGTGAGAGAGGAGCTGGCATGCTCCAGCAGGTAGAAGCCTCTGGAGTTGTTTAGCAGGTAAAGTCCACAGCATTTGATGGTAGTTGGATTGTTGGGAGGGGAAGTGGGAGGGAAAATTGAGAAATGAAGCCAGAACAAAATGATAAGATTTGGTATCCATTAGTCCAACTATTGCTACTTTCCCCTGTGTGATGTTAAGTAAACATTTTGTAATTTCAGTTGACGTGCTTTCAAAATGAGAAAAAGAGACACCCTTGGCCCCTGCTTCTTTAAAATTTCTGCTGCAATGATTGGGTGAGATCATGTGAGTACAGAGCTTTGTCATCAGGGTCAAGGTGTTGCAGGTTATTGATGAGAACGTGGATGTTGAAAGTGATGAAGAACATAATTCTGCTATTTAAGGGGGTGAGGAATGTTGCTTGTACTCCATGCAGGGCAGCATACTCAGAGCTCTATGTATATCATCCAATAGGTTTTTGCCGCATATTTAGAGGTACATATTATTATCCCAAAGATAATGAGGAAACAGCTCCAGAGATGATTGTGCAAGTTTACCCAGAGGATGAGGGTCAGAAAGCAGGTCAACACCACCAGGCATTTAAGAAAGCAATGGTAATTTGAGATTTTATCAGTCTCAAGTGGCTTTGAGGCCAGGAAATGTATTTATTCATTCATCAGTCCATTCAAAAAATGTATATGGGGTGCCTAACATTTGATAGCCACTGCCCAAGACCAGGAGACGAACAGTGAACAAAACACACATCTTCACATGACTTTTTTATTGTGGTTAAAAAAAAGACATACCATGAATTCTATCTGAACAAATTTTTCAGTGTACAGTATATACAGTATTGTTAATTGTTTGCACATTGTGGCACAACACACCTCTAGAGTTTTTTCGTTTTGCCTGGCTGAAAGTCTGTACACATTGTACAACAACTCCACATTTCTCTCCTCCTAGGCTGTGGCAATCACCATTCTACTTTCTTTCTGTGAGTTTGACCACGTTAGATATCCCATGTAAGTGTAATCATGCATCATTTCTCCTTACGTGCCTGGCTTGTTTCACTTAGTATAACATCCTAACGTTTCATTCATATTGTAGCATATTACAAAATTCCTTCCTTTGTAAAACTGAATAATATTCCGTTGTCTATAAGTACCATATTTTCTTTACCCACTCATTTCTTGATGGGCAATTAAGTTGAGTCCACATCTTAGCTACTGTGACTTAATATTGCAATGAACATGGGCACACAACTAACTCTTTGAGATCCTGATTCCAATTCATTTAGATAAACACCTTGAAGTGAGATTGCTCATTAATATGTTGGTTCTATTTTTAAAATTTTATGGAATCTATGTATTGTTTTTCATAGCAGCTGCACCATTTACTTTCTCACCAACAGTGCAGAATGGTTCCAATTTCTCCACATTCTCAGCAACACTTGTTATTTTGTTTTCTTTTTAAAGATATTTTAACTTAGATTAAGCGATTATATGTGAGTGTTTGTTACAGAGTTATATTATGTACTGGTGGAGATTGTGCTTCTCATTACCCATCACTGAAGTAGTGAATATTGTACCCAATAGGCAAGTTTTCAGTTTTTCCTATCCTCCCACACGCCCCTGTTTTGGAGTTCCCATTGCCTATCACTTCCATCTTTATGGCCATGTGCATCCATTGTTTAGCACTGATTTCTAAATGATTACAGGTAATATTTGATATTCTGTTTCTGAGTTAGTTCACTTAAGATAAGGGCCTCCATTTCCATCCATTTTGCTGTGAAGAATGTTCATTCTTCTTATAGCTGTGTAGCATTCCATGTTATATGTGTGTGTGTGTGTGTGTGTGCATGAGTATGTGCATGTATATATATAGTATTGAATATCTATAATACATATATATTACATCAATAAATATCACCATTATTGAAGTGCAGGTGTCTTTTTTATACAATGATTTATTTTTCTTTGAATATATACTTAGTGTTGGAATTGCTGTGTTGCATGGTTTCATTGTCTGTTCTTTGAGAAACCTCCATATTCTTTTTCATAAAAGTTGAACTAATTTGCATTCCCACCAATACTGTATGAGCATTCCCTTTTCTCTGCATCCTTATCAATATCTGTTTTTTTTTTTTTTTTTTTTTTTTGCTTTTAATTCTAGTCATTCTGACTGTTGTGAGATAACATCTTATTGTGGTTTTAACTTATATTTCTCTGATGTTTTGTGATGTTGAGCAATTTTTATGTTTGTTGTTCATTTATTATTTCTTTTGATAAATACCTGTTCATGTATTTGCTCAGTTTTTAATGGGGATGATTGTTTGTATCTTATTGAGATTTTGAATTCCTTATAGATTCTGGTTATTAGTCCTTTGTGAGTGGCATCATTCGTAAATATTTCTCCTATTCTGTAGGTTTTCTGTTTGCTCTGTTGATTATTTCTTTTGTTGTACAGAGGCTTTTAGTTTAATTAAATCTCATTTGTTTATTTTTATTTTTGTTACATTTGGTTTTGGAGTATTCATCATAAACTCTTCACCTCGACCAATTTCCACAGGAGTTTTTTCTAGCTTTCTTCTATAATTTGTGTAGCTTCAGGTCTTACTTTTAAGTCTTTCATCTATTTTAACTTAATGTTTGTCTAAAGTGAAAGATGAAGAGTCCAGTTTCATTCTTCTGCATATGGCTAGCCAGTTTTCCCAAGAACATTTTTTTAATAGGATGTCCTTTTCAGATTCATTATTTTTGTCAACTTTATTGACGATTAGTTGGTTGTGGGTATGTGGCTTTTTTCTGGGTTCTTTAGTCTTTTCCACTGATCTATGTGTCTCTTTTTGTACCAGTACCACATTGTTTTAGTTACTAAAGCCTTGTAGTGTAATTTGAAGTTAGGCAATATGATGCCCCTGGATGTGTTCATCAGTGCTTTGTACTATTCATTGTAGAAATCTTTCACCTCTTTGCTTAAATGTATTTAGAAGTATTTCATCTTTTTATGACTACTGTAAATGGAATTGAGTTCTTGATTTGATTCTCTTTTCTTTTTTCACATAGCAGAGCTCCTTTAATTCTTTTTTAAAAATTTATTTAATTTTTTTTATTACACTTTAAGTTCTGGAGTACATGTGTAAAACATGCAGGTTGTTATACAGGTATATATGTAACATGGTTGTTTGCAGCACCCATCAACACTTAATATCATCTGTATTAGGTATTTCCCCTAATGCTATCCCTTCCCCCCACCACCCCTCGATAGGCCTCCATGTATGATGTTTCCCTCCCTGTGTTCATGAGTTCTCATTGTTCAACTCCCACCTATGAGTGAGAGAGAACATGTGGTGTTTGGTTTTCTATTCTTGTCTAATTTTTACTGATATTGGCTTATAGTCTGTTTTACATGATATGAAGGTGGCTGGTCATGCTCATTTTTGTTTTTCATTTGCATGATGTGTCTTTTTCCACCCCTTTACTTTGTCTGTAGTAGTTTTTAGCCAATAGTAACTATCTTACAGGCAGCAGTTGGTTGTATCTTTTTTTCCTTTAAAATACGATTTGTCATTTTGTATCTTTTACGTAAAGCATTTAGGCCTTTATATTTAAGAGTAATATTGATATGTAAGGTTTTGTTCCTGTCATAGTGTGGCTATCTAGTTGTCTTGGAGTTTCAATTGTGTAATTGCTTTCTAAGACCTCTGGGCTTTGTAGTTATGTATCCTTTCATGATGGTGAATATCATCCTTTTGTTTCCAGGTTACAAATCTTTTGAGGATTTTTGTATGACTAGTCTAATGGTAATAGATTTTCTTAGTAGTTGTTTGTCTGGGAAAGACTTTAGTTTTGCTTCATTTGTGAAGCTTTGTTTGGTAAGATATAAAATCCTTGACTGGCATTTTTAATAGATAAAGAGATTAACATAGGCTCCGAATCTCGTATGCTTATAAGTTCTGCCAAAAAGTCTGCTATTAGTCTGATGGAATTGCCTCTGAAGGGATTCATCACTTCTCTCTTACCAATCTTAGGATTTTTTCCTTCATAATGACTTTGGATAGTCTGATGACTATATTCCTTCATGAGGTTCTTCTTGAAATGTATCTTCTAAGAGGTCTCTAAACTTCTTGTATCTGGTTGACTAAATCTTTCCTAAGACCAGGGAAATTTTTCTGAAATATTCCATTAAATATATTTCTCATGCTTTTTACTTTTTTGTCTTCTCCATCTGCAATACCTACAACTCATAGGTTTGGATGCTTTATATAATCTCATATTTCTCAAAGGATATTTTCATTTTTTAAATGGTTTTTATTGATGTTTTGCCTAATTAATTTGAAAAAATCTGTCTAATAGCTCTGAAATTCTCTTTTCCATTGACGTAGCCAGTTGTAAAAAAGTGTCAGTTGTATTTTCTCATTCCTTCAACAAATTTTTATTTCCTGAAGTTATATTTTTAAATGATATTTATCTCTTCTTTTATATCCTAAATTCCTTTTCTGATTTATTTGTGTTGGCTTCAACTTTCACTTGGATCTCATTGTGCTTCTTTAAAATCAATATTTTGAATTTTTTATCTGGTATGTCAAATTGTTCATTTTGGTTAGAATTCCTTTCTGGAGAGTTAGTGTGACCCTTTGGAAATGTAACCCTCTGGTTTTTCATATTTTCAAAGTTGTTTCTCTAGTTCCTTCTCATGTGAGTAAGATACATCTCCTTATGTGTTGAATTCGCTTTCATTTAGATGGGAATTTTCCTTTTCTTAAGGAGATATCTATAATGTATGTTGCATAGGGTCTTTTGGCTTTGGTTCTGGGTACTTTCAGCAGCAAAAAGTCTCTGTAAGTGGTTTGATGGCAATATAGTGTTATAAAGATTTGCCTTCATGTTTTCTTCTCGGAGTTTTATGGTTTCAGGTTTTATGTCTTTGATCCACTTAGACCTGATTTTCATATATGGCATTTGATAAAATTCCTGTTTCCTTTTTGTATGTAAATATTCAACTTTACTAAATCTATTTATAGAAAAGACTATTCTTTCCCCATTGTGTATTCATGGTATAGGGCATGTGATACATGGGGCATGAGGGCAGGCTCACAGCCTCTAATGGGGCTAGGGTGGCAGAAGTCTCAGGATGCTTATCTCATTCATTAGTACTGTGCCCTTATGTCAGCAGATTTTCTACTGTGTTGTGCCATTCAACCTCCAGGCCAGTAGGTGGTACTTATAAGTAAGATTTGGTGGCAGTTGGTGCAGATTGGTACATATATAAACCTGTTTGCTAGGAGAAACTCTCTATTGCCTTATGAAAAGGGCTGATTTTTTTTCTCAGATGAACCCTGCTTTCCCACCTTCTTCTCTTGGGATCTAACGTTTTCTTTGCTCTTCTGGTAAATTCCCATTTTCCTTCTTGAATTAAAGCACACTGGCTTAATCTTTATATGCTATTTTGCAATTTCCAAGTGCCTGAAGCTTGTTAAAAAGCCTCCAATCTATCATCTTGGTAAAAACAAATGAACAAACAAACAAAAAACAAAAAAAAATCCACATTTGTTATTTTCTGTTTTTTTAAAATGCTCATCCTATCAGGTGTGAGGTGATGCCTCACTATTCTTTTCAGTTTCATTTCCTGTTGATTAGTGATATTGAGAATCTTTTCATATACGTGTTACCATTTGTATGTCTTCCTTGAAGAAACATCTATTCATATACTTTGCTTGCTTTAAATTTTTAATTGAGTTATATGGTTTTCTTACATATATTGGATATTAACCACCTATATGGCTTAGAAATACTTCTCTCATTCTCTAGGTTGCCTTTCCCTTTGTTGATTGTTTCCTTTGCTGCACAAAAAGTTTTAAATTGACATATTCCAAATTGTCTAATTTTGGGTTTGTTGCTTGTGGTTTGATGTTACATCCAACGATTTGGTGCCAACATAGTGTTATTAAAAATTTCCCTCATGTTTTCTTCTAGGATTTTTATGGTTTCAGGTTTCACTCAGGGCAATCCTGGCAGATTTGAGGCTCAGCATCTTCTTCTGAGGCCAGGAGTTAGAATCTCTGAGTTCATCATATTCTTTTACCACTTTGTCTAGTGAACTTAGGAGCAACCAACCAACTTCATTATGTTCCTTCATTCTGTACATATAGTCAAAGGTGTTATATATAGAGTCACTAAGCTCCTTGCCTCTCACAAGCAGTGAATCAGGGGGGTCAAATGTATTTATTTGGCATAACTCTCTAAACAGTTCACTCCAAGGACTATCAGTATTCTCCATACTCTTAGCAGTAGAGCCCTTAGAATTTTTGGGTCTAATCATATTAAGTAGCCAACTCCAAAAACCCCCAAACCAGTGATACAACTCCATCCTTAATATTCTGTTCCTCTAGAACCACTCTTGGTACCAAAATCTGTTTTAGTTAGGGTTATAGAAGGACAGAACTGATAGGATAGATGTATATATAAAGGAAGGTTTAGAGGCTGGGTACAGTGGCTTATTCCTGTAATCCCAGCACTTTGGGAGGTCATGGCAGGTGGATCACCTGAGGTCAGGCATTCAAGACTAGCCTGGCTGACATATGAAACCGCATCTCTACTAAAAATACAAAAATTAGCTGGGTGTGGTGGTAGGTGCCTGTAGTCCCAGCTTCTCAGGAGGTTGAGGCAGGAGAATCACTTGAATCTTGGAGACGGAGTTCACAGTGAGCCAAAACCATGCCATTGCACTCCAATCTGGGCCACAGAGTGAGACTTTGTCTCAAAAAAAAGGTGGGGGAGAGAAATTTATTAAGTAGTATTAACTCACATGATCACAACATTCCAAAATAGGCCAACTGCAAGTTAAGGAGCAAGGAACCCAGTCTGAGTCCTAAAGCTGAAGAACTAGGAGTCCGATGTTTAAGGACAGGAAACATCCAGCATGGGAGAGAGATGTGGATTGGGAGGCTGAGCCAGTCTAGTCTTTTCACATTTTTTTCTGCTTGCCTTATATCCTGGCCACACTGGCAGCTGATTAGATGGTACCCACCAAGATTAAGGGTAGAGCTGTCTTTCCCAGTCCATGACTCAAAATGTTACTCTTCTTTGGCAACAGCCTCACAGACACACCCAGTATCAATACTTTGCATCCTTCATTCCAGTCAAGTTAACACTCAGAATTAACCATCACAGTTCCCATTTCCTTATCTGCAAACTGATGATCATGGTGCCTACCTCACAGTCAGGGAATTAGGTTAGAATGGGAGAGCTCCATAATTAATAATACTATACTGAAAATATCTTCTTATAAGACTGAATTATATAAATGCATTATTTTCTTGAAATAAATTAGTACTTTGTAAATTGTAAGCAAGATTATATTGCTTATACATGATTTATGGAGAAAATAAATGTTACCCAAAGCTTTTTCAAAGCAAAAGAATTTGAAAAACATGACTGTTGTGAATAAAGCAGTGTCACTTGTTTATAAAATGGGAAGCTCTATTCTACTTTGTAATCATCTTCCTTTAAATCAATTTGTTTGTGTTATAGCAAGGGATACTGGGATTTATTTAATCTGACGAGTAATATGAAAACCTTGGCTCAGAATATCTTTTCCCTTTCTTAACCTTACAGTGTCCAAGAGAAGTTGTAATGAGTTAATGTTTTGCTTCTCAAATTTATCAAATCAATAATAAAAAAAAACCAAACTTTGTCCATTGCAATTTTTCCCTAATAAGGAGAGAATAAGTATAATAATATTTATAAGGGAGATTTAATTAATAATACTTGACCATGTTAACAACTCTAAAAGTTAAAACTGGCCGGGCGCGGTGGCTCAAGCCTGTAATCCCAGCACTTTGGGAGGCCGAGGCGGGTGGATCACGAGGTCGAGAGATCGAGACCATACATGGTGAAACCCCGTCTCTACTAAAAAATACAAAAAATTAGCTGGGCATGGTGGCACGTGCCTGTAATCCCAGCTACTCAGGAGGCTGAGGCAGGAGAATTGCCTGAACCCAGGAGGCGGAGGTTGCGGTGAGCCGAGATCGCGCCATTGCACTCCAGCCTGGGTAACAAGAGCGAAACTCCGCCTCAAAAAAAAAAAAAAAGTTAAAACTGTCTCATGAACTAAACATTTAATTCCTTGCTGAAGGAGCTGCTTGTTCTTTTCTTCAACATTCTCCTGTGTGTTTTTTTCTCCTTTCCTTTATCTGACTTAAAGAAAAATTGCTTAGCTTTTGATTTTGAATATTTTTGATTGATTCCTTCAATTGCTGTCTTCAGGCATTCATTAAACCAAGTATCTTCTTGTCAAAGTATTGAACTTCTCACTCTCTAGGTCTCTATTCTGAAACCAAACATGTTTTTTAAGATGCTCATGCTAAGATTTTTTTAAAAAAGCATAAGAAAAGAAAAAGAAAGTTTTAGTTTTTCTACCATTTTTTGTAATCCTATTCTAAGTAAACTTATATTCTTACTGAAGACTTCTAATAGACTTATTTCTACTTTTTATAACTTATGTATCTCTTTAATTTGGCTTTTATTAACACTTCTCTACTGAAATGAATTTCTGAATGTGTAATCTGCTTTACCTTCAATTATCCTCCTCTTTGAACTTTTAGTAGAATTCATTACTGTTAACTGTTGAGTATAAGTATGCTGTTTGATGGTGATTGACAGGGTTTGAATAGATCTCTGATACGCCTAAATCCTGCTTTGCCAGGTCCCTCTCTCCTGACATCATTTTCTAAAGAAGTGAAGCCCATGAGTAGGAGTGAATAGGAAGCGCATTATCACTTTAGTTTTAGCTAAACCAGTACCAGTAACCTACATGTCTAAGCATTTGTGAAAACAGATTATTGTATATCCCAACCCAGGAGTAGAGGTTAAGATCCTCTACTCTTGTTGGCTTTTCCAGTATCATTTTTACCATTTGCTCTTTCAGCAATACCAAAAACTTTGTAAACAATTTCAAGACTTAAAATTTTCAGAACTTTATTTTATCCCTGACTGACCATCGACTGATATTGGTATCATGAATTAGGTCAGGAAATATATCTACAATGATAGCTATCTAGGATTTGTGATTTTATGCATTTAAATGTAGAGACAGCCTAATTGCTAGCGAAGCATTGAAAGTCGGTCGTCAGAAACAGGCAGTAGCAAAATAGGCATTCACATTGTTTGCTGCAGTTATTTGGCATGAAGTTCCTATTGAAGACAAAATTTTGGAAAGCCAAGGGTCTGTTGCACTTGATCATAGTTGAGTAAATAATGAATACATGGAGTGTTAGGGTGGCTGCCTTTTACTTAACTGGAAAGATTTTGGAAGAAAAATGTCAAGCTGAGTATTTTAATCAGCTTAAGTCATTGTCAGACAACCAGAATGATTCTGGAATTGCCCTAAAATTATTTATTTTCTTGAATAGCCCCAAGGCTGCTGTAAATAAAATTCATACCAAAAGTTTGATATTGTGGGTGAAAAATTTACCATAAAAATTGAATTAACATTGCTAGTTTTTATATGAAAAATCTAACCCAGGAAGAGCTCACTTTTATACAGTGTAATTGCACTGATTTTTTTTTTTTTTTTTTGAAATGGAGTTTCGCTCTTGTTACCCAGGCTGGAGTGCAATGGTGCGATCTCGGCTCACCGCAACCTCTGCCTCCTGGGTTCAAGCAATTCTCCTGCCTCAGCCTCCTGAGTAGCTGGGATTACAGGCACACGCCACCATGCCCAGCTAATTTTTGTATTTTTAGTAGAGACGGGGTTTCACCATGTTGACCAGGATGGTCTTGATCTCTTGACCTCGTGATCCACCCGCCTCGGCCTCCCAAAGTGCTGGGATTACAGGCGTGAGCCACCGCGCCTGGCCAATTGCACTGATTTTTGAAAAACAAATTCTCAATTTTTATTGGCAGAAATTTGAAGAATATATATGGTAGTTTTCTAATGATATTATATCAAAGAGGGAAAATCAACATTTGCATTAAATTTATAAATACTAGTACACTGAACAAAAATTTTTGGATCAATGTGTTATTTTAAGCAGCAGCTAGGAGTGGCTCTAAAATTGTACTTAGTTGATTGACAATCTTTGACTCAAGGGTTTTTCATATTTAATGAAGCTTAGATCCCACATCCAAAGACTTACGGTGATAGAGATGTTAGAATAAATTTAACATGTGTCACTTTTCCTCCTATCTCACAGTGGGTCCAGAGAACATTCTCTTTACCAGTAATTAAAAAATCTTGAACACCTTTACATTGCTTGTTCTCTGAAATTTGGGTGATGATGCAAAATCCAGTTAAAAAATTTATTCCTTTGTTTCAGTGGAGATGATTGAAATGGGAAAGACTAAATGGTAGTGCTTAACCAACAGACAAGATGAGCACAGGAGCATGGTCACCATAAAGGGAAGGATGTGGGTCATGACCAGAGTGATTTTCCTTAGGCACTGGCTAATTTTTCAATTTCTAGGATTGAAATATTTGGACAATATACAAAAATATTTTAATTTATACTAAATAATAACTTCACGGATGTAATCCCAGCATTTTGGGAGGCTGTGGAGGGCAGTTCGAGCTCAGGAGTTCAAGACTAGTCTGGGCAACAAGGTCAAACCCCATCTCCACTAAAATACACAAAATTAGCCCAGTGTGGTAGTATGTACCTGTAGTCCCAGCTACTCAAGAGGCTGAGGCAGGAGAATTGCTTGAACCCAGGAGGCAGAGGTTGCAGTGAGATGAGATAGTGCCACTGCACACCAACCTGGGTGAAAAGCGAGATGGTATCTCAAAAAAACAAAAACAAAAAACAACCTCTATATATGATATGACTTGAGTCATTAAAATAGGCATAACCTTTGATTTAGCCTTTATATTCATTTGCCAGTACAAAGACATAGACCTTGAATGAAGGTGAGGCCGGTAACCTGGAGAAGATACCTGAAATGTGACCACACATATGTACTATTAATTTTCCTCTGTGCTTTTTCTGAAGATACCAGTGGCCATTTTTCAGAATTACTGTGCATTAGAAAATGGAAATACTCAGACCTTTATGGGATTTTTAGGAAAATGGCTTTGAATTAACCTTATTCACTGGGGATCTGAGCCATAATTATGGCCCACTGGTCAGTGAGAGGAGTTATTGATGACAGATAATAAATGTTGATTAGTACTAATTCCATCTTATAGTGGACCTAGTGAGTCTATGGATGGGAACTGCCTCTCTTTTCCCTATCTGTAGTGAATCGTTGGAAGATCATCTTTAATAACTGACACAATACCTATATAGCTTCCTATTCTATGAAGTGAGAGCTATTAAAGAATGAAATATTAAATAAACTTTTGAAATGACTCTCCCTACTGAAGAACAAGACTTTTCTTTGATAGAATTGAAGAATGAGTGTCATCATTGACAACTTGAAATACGCGTATGCAGTAACAATCATATTTCAATTTTATTCAATTATTTGGCCTTTAGAAATGCTGGGTAAGTCTTGTAAAATGACATTTAATTATCACAAAATTAGTCAAATTATATGTAATAGTCTAAGTATGACTTCTTTACTAGAGCAAGTCAACATTGTCTTGTTGGTATGCATTATCTTTTTATTCTCATGACCTATCTTCTGCATTCTTAAACAGCACTCATAAGCAGAAGCTGATTTTGCTATGACTTGTCTGTGTAGACTAGCTGAAACTATTCTATTTCTTTCTCTTTTTCCTAATTACTGTTATGTTGACTTCCTCACATTTGGATAGTACTTCAAAGTTTGCAAAGTATTTTCTTGTGTATTTGTTTCTTCTTTAAATCCATTTTAATGTAGGTATTTTCTTCTCATTTTCTTAATGAGGAAACTAATATATATTAACAGCTTTTTTGTACATAGTTGAAAACTTTCCCTAGAGCAAAAGACTACTTAAGAGAAAAGAAAACATTTAAGTGTGAATTTTTTTGAGTGAATTCTAGGTCATCTATGTATTCCCTAGAAAAAGATCCATGGGCAGGTGACAAATACATTGATGCCTGCAGACTGTCTTCAATAAAAATGAACCTTTTAATGGAATTATGAAGAACAAGAAAGACTTCAAAGATTGAACCCACTCATTTTACAGACAAAGAAACTGTTATAAATAGTTTGAAAAATTTTACAAATATACGCCGAGACAAAAATTTATTTTCCTAATCTAGTAAATAAAACTTTAAGAGAAAACCAGTTATTATTCAGTAATTCTGGTATATGACTTCTCTTATGTGCAACTATAGTATATTTTTAATAATATACAGCATCTGAAATGCTGTTTTCTAAATCTTAGCAATTATTATTATGTATTATTAATATATATTATTATTTTGGCTGATAATTCTAACTCTTTGCAAGTAGAAGATTACAAGTGACATTGAAAAATTCAAAATAAAGCAAATCCAAGTAATTTTAGATCAATGTATCAGGATGTCAATGACTAATTCATTTTTCCTCCTGAAATAGTTACAAAAAGCTAAGACAAATAGGAGTGAAATGTTGTGTGGGGAAGACAGCTGCTATTTGTTAACAGTATTCATGGGTCACATTAAAGTCGGTGGGGAGCCATGGGTGGAGAAATCTTTCTTTTTCCAGATGCCTCCTGTATCTTTGCGTGTCAGAATTAAAATCTGTTGATGAAATATCAGTATGTGTACTGAGGTCTAAGCTGCCTAAAGCTTTTAGTGCATGGGAAGATGTTCCTTAATTCTCTAGATCCATTTTTCACATTCTTCATCTAAGAAGGCATTATGCCATTTTTGAAGAACACAGAAATTAGCATTAAAATGCCTACATTCCATTCCCATCTGTGTGGTCCTGGGCAAATAATTTAACTGCTGTTGGCTAAGAATGTTTTTTCTTTCAACTTTTATTTTAGATACAGGGGTACATGTGTAGTTTTACTATAGGTATATTGCACTCAGGTAGTAAGCATAGAACCCAATAGATAGTTTTTCAACCTACATTCCCTTTCATCCCTCTCTCTCGATATTTAAGTGTCTGTTGTTCCCATGTTTATGTATGTATGTCCGCAATGTTTAATTCCTACTTATAATTAAGAGCATGAGGTATTTGATTTTCTAATTCTGTGTTAATTCACTTAGAATTATGTGAATTCTAATTCCAGCTGAATATCCAGCTCCATCCATGTGGCTGCAAAGAATATATTTTCATTTTTATGGCTGTGTAGCATTCCATAGTATATAAGTACTACATTTTTTTAATCCAATTCACCATTGATTGGCACATAGGATGATCCCATGTCATTGAAATTGTGAATATTCTGTGATGAATGTGCAAGTGCATGTGGTTTTTTGTTTTGTTTTTTTTTTTTTGGTGTAATAATCTATTTTATTTGGGGTGTATGTCCAGTTCTGAGATTTCTAGTTTAAATGGTAACTCTGTTTTACGTTACTTGAGAAATCTCCAAACTGCTTTCCACAGTGGCTGAACTAATTTATATTCCTATCAACAGTGTATAAGTGTTCTCTTTTTTTCCCACAGCCTCTCCAGCATCTGTTGTTTTTTGATTTTTTGATAGTAGCCCTGGTGACACAAACTATTAAAAGAGTAAATAGACAACCTACAGTATATGAGAAAATACTTGCAAACTATGCATCTGACAAAAGTCTAATCTTCAGAATCTATAAGGAACTTAAATCAATATGCAAAACCAAAAATAATCATTAATAAATGGACAAAGGACATAAACAGAATTGGATTCTCAAAATGTATTCTCAAAAGAATTCATACATGCAGCCAACATGCATATGAAAAAAAATACTCATCATCGCAAATCATGAGAGAGATGCAAATCAAAACAGCAATGAAATACCATCTCACAACAGTCAGAAGGGCTAAGAATCTTATTCCATAAAAGAAAGTAAAAAATAAAACTAATGGATATTGTATATGCCCAAGATTAGACAGTGTTTGTAAAAATAACTTTGTAAATTATTATTCATTCCATAAATTTCAATTTAATAAATGTTACATATACACGTATACATAGTAGGCATATATCAAAGATGCATATTTCTGATCATTTTAAGTCTATAATGGCAATTTTGTTTCTGGAAATAACAAAATAGTTAAATTGGCATTCCACCACTAATAATTAAAAAGCTGGAGAAAATATATAAAATAAATGTTTTCCGATTTAAAAAAAAATATGGCAAAGCTATAATCCTAAGATAAAGGAAACGAATGAGATAAACCCCAGAATCCTGTTTTATGCTTGGAGGCACGTTCTGAATGTTAACACAGAGATTGGAGCCCAATAAAAGTATGGCATTCATGCTGAGAATAGGAAACAGATTGGATTTTTATGGGTACTGAAGTGTCTGGAATTGGTGAGATATCAATGGAAAGGAAATTTTACAGAGAACAGAAGTACTAAGGACAAGAAGTCATTCTGCTATTAATTTCATACATTTCTCCAAATATTTAAATCTACCACATCCCACAGGTAAAAATATATTTGAACAATTTTCTACTAAAGCATCATTAAAATAATTCAGAAATACGAACCTTCTGGATTTGGAACATTTTCTAAGTATCATACTCCTCATTCCTACCCTGATGTTTGAGAAAAATCTCAAACCATTGTTTTTAAAAGAGATAAACAAGGTGGAAAAAAATCCTAATTGTTCTGAGTCCAAAGGATATCTGCATCAACATGTTAAATAATCATAATTTAGACACTTCTTACAAAAATACTTAAGTTTCTACTCTTCATGTCTTGTAAAGATATACTTCTGTGAAACAGTGCCTAATGTATGTCATAAGAATGAAAGTCATTACAAACGTCCATACTAACCTTCTATCTATTCACACACCATAGCACAAATTTTCAAAGCTTTAATGTAAATATTTTTTAAAAAGAATTATCTAGACTAATTTATATTCTGATTATTCTATTTTTGTATTTTTTAACAACCACATTAAGCATGCAGAAAAATAAATAAATAAATAAATAAATAAATAAATAAATAAATAAATGTAAAGTTAGTGTAATGTAGTAACTAAGAACATGGTTTCATAAACCAAGACACACGGATTCCAACCCAGTTCTGTCTTTATTTGCTAAGTAATTTAGGCTATCTTACTTAACCTATCTGCTGTAGTTTTTATTCTATAAAATAAAAGAGGCAAAATATTTAATGGTGTTAGTGTGGCTTTAATACATAGAAGCTGTCTTATTACAAAATATTCAGTTTTGATAACTTTATATTTATTTGGTCATATTTGCTTTAGATATCTGTCTCATTTTTAAGAATTAAAACATAAGAGATGCAGTTTAAAGTCTCCTAATTTATTCCCCTTAGTCTCTCCCCAGAGGTGATAAGAGCTTCATTTTTATCACTCCTATGCCTGTTATAATCTTTATATAAATCTATAATTAATATATAACATTGTTTTATATACTAAATTTGAAATTCCATGCTTATTTTGCATATTTATCAGTGAGGATGTACATTTTTGCAAAACGTGTGTAGTAGTTCATTTTCACACTGTTGATAAAGATATACCCGAGACTGTGCAGTTTACAAAAGAAAAGCCTGTTGGACTTACAGTTCCATGTGGCTGGGGAGGCCTCACAATCATGATGGAAGGTGAAAGGTACGTCTCACATGGTGGCAGCAAGAGAGAAAGACAGCTAAGCAAAATGGGCTTCCCCTTATCAAACCATCAGATCTCATGAAACTTATTCACTGTCATGAGAACAATAAGGGGGAAACTGCCCCATGATTCAATTATCTCCCACCAGGTCCCTCTCATAACATGTGGGAATTATGGGAGTTGGATTCAAGATGAGATTTGGGTAGGGACACAGAGTCAAACCATATCAATGTATTTAGGTCACTTTTTTTTTTTTTTTTTTTTTTTTTTTTTTTTTTTTTTTTGAGACGGAGTTTCGCTCTTGTTACCCAGGCTGGAGTGCAATGGCACGATCTCGGCTCACCGCAACCTCCGCCTCCTGGGTTCAGGCAATTCTCCTGCCTCAGCTTCCTGAGTAGCTGGGATTACAGGCACGTGCCACCATGCCCAGCTAATTTTTTGTATTTTTAGTAGAGACGGGGTTTCACCATGTTGACCAGGTTGGTCTCGATCTCTCGACCTCGTGATCCACCCGCCTCGGCCTCCCAAAGTGCTGGGATTACAGGCTTGAGCCACCGCGCCCGGCACATTTTTTTTTTTTAATTGTGCAATCTTATCCTCTGCAGATGCCAATATTCAGCCTTTTATGACTCTTTCAGGTAAGAGATCTGAATAATAAATAGCCTTAAATTAATTATCAGAAGATCTGGTAATCTTTTATCTATTAAAATATGTCCCACAGTTACAAAGTAATTAAAGTTTAAACACAAGTGTATAGTTTAGTGGCTTAAAACTGTCAAGTATTTGTTTGTAAAAATCTCTTGGATGAAAACAGTCAATTCTCATAAAACTGAAAGAGTGGGATGATTTTGGTGTACATGAGGTACTGATGAGAAATTCAATAATGCTGTCTGGAAAAAAGCAATAAAATATCAAAATATTCTTGACTAATAGCACAGAGACAGAGATAAAGAAATAGCTTCGGCTAGGCTGCCCAGAGATACGTCTCAGCAAAATGAACTTCTGTTACCAGGGCTGCTCAAGAATGAGGAGCTAGATATCATGGGAATGAGAAAAATAGTGCCTGAATGGTACATCAGTGTGACTTGATGGCCCCTTAGGGCTTTCTTGTTCTAGTATGAGAATGTGCTTCTGTTGTTCATTCATCAAAGATGGTGCTATAGCCTTTCATCATAGCAGACATATATTTTTCAAATTGAGCTCTCATGGAATCTGTTATATATGGTTTCCTCATAGGACACTTATGATTTGATGCTGCTTCCAAGGTAATCTTATGTAACTCACCTTCAATTTTATTTACTCTACTTGGCCACAGTTATATAATACATGAGATTTTACATACCAGAAAATAGTTGACTAATGAAGTTTTATGCCTCAAAACAATGAAACTTTCCAGCTAACAAAGAGATTTATTTTCTCCATTAACCTCATCATATTGATTTATTGTTCAGAATTATTTAAAACTAGACAGTAAATTGCCTCCTTCCTCTATCACTTTGTTAGTGTTTTTTGAAAATTCTTTTAGACACAGACTTGTGCCAGAAAATTCAAGTAGTTAAAAAACAAGTAATTCATATGAAGCGTATTTTCAAGTATATTTTAATTTCAGGATAGAGGGTTTAGAAATGCACAAAAAGAACTAAAGATACAGCTTAAACATGTTAAGAATCTTATAGAGGATAATCAAGTTAGTATGACAATACCAAGAAAGGATAGAGCATATGCAGGCATGACTAAAAGATTAAAGAAACCAGTAAAATTAAAATAGTTCATAAAAATTGATAGAAATTAAATTAATGGATTTCAAGAGAAGTAGAAAAAAAAAACAGTGATTTTAGGGGGAAGGGAAATCCACTTTGGCCAACATAAAAGAGTCAAAGAAATAGTGGAAGAGTAAAATGAGAAGAGATCTTAGAGAAGTCTAAATACTCAAAGCCTAAATTTTAGCAGGGAAAAAGGAATGTGAAGAATGTGAACGGCTGACTGTCATATAAGATAAGCTTTAGGAACATCTTCTGACTTGAAAATGTCTGAAATGTTCTCTGTGTCTTTGAAATTTAGAAAACTACATGGATATGTCTGAACATGGCGTGTTTTAAGAGATCTAAGTCTTCTGTTCATTATTGCATTGTAGTCAAAATACAGTCTGCGTCTTATCTTATTGTGGCTTTCTCCATTGTTCTACTTAAGACTCAAGATACTTTCCAAATATGTTCTAATTATTTTGCTTTTTTGCGACCCTATTCTAATTTCCACTGTCATATCATCCTCTACTTCAGTACATAAGTCAAGAAGTAGTTAGATATTCAATTCCAAAATGGAATTTTGACGACATTACTTACTCAGACTCCTTTAATGACTATTGTTTAATTGACTACAAGTTTAAATCCAAGAACTTTTACTAAGAATTTAGTATCTTTGTGATCTGACTCATGTCTTTCTTTCCAGCCTTATTACTCATCCTTCTCAGATTTTTTTCTTTGTAATAGTCATTAGGTAATAATTTATTTCAATGTCATGCCCTCATATCTCTGAATCTGCCATTGTTTTCTGCCCAGAATGTTTTTCCTTGCTTTGTTTGTTTTATATCTTCTATTTTTTTCTTGATTAATATACTGTAAGTATCCAGAAAGGTTTTCTTCTGACTTTTGAAGGCTAATTAGTCTTCCTCTAAAATTTTTTCTCATACCCCCAGTACCACTTTTTGAAATGCAAATATTTGAAAACATGTATATCTTTTCCACTAGACTGCAATTGATTTGAGTCAGTGCCTCTCCTACTCCAGGTCAGTAGTGGAAATATAGCAAATATAAATTTTGTTGAGTGAATGAATGAATAAATTATCCATTCTACAGGATAGGAGCAGATACAAAATAAGCGTAAGTATCTGTTGAGTAGATGAATAAATAAAAAGGTATATCAGAAGGTTTTATTGCAAACAACAAAATTTTAAAAATGTATTTATGGTAGTGGATAGCTAAGCTTTTAATTTGAATCCTCATTTAGTTATTCATCATTTCCGATAACTTGGCATAGTTGAGATAATCATGGGCATAGGTCAGCTTTTATTGCTGCCATTAATTTAAATATGGACAGTTATGGTGCTTTATAAGTATTCATCTTCAGCCTGTTTAAATATTATAGAAATAGCAATAATTTTGACAGGCAGGAATATAAAAGGTGGTGACAGTAGAAACCTGGAAAGAGTTAAATCCAAAGAGATCTGAAAATTGCTTACTTTGCCAAATCAAAAGCAGAATGATTGTATATCAGAAGAGGGCAGCAAAGTGCAGCCCATGCCAGAAATCTGTACTTGACCAAGTGGTCTGATGTGAGATGAAAGTATGACTAAAGACCCCGGGAGGGTGAATGCAACATTTAGCAATACAGAAATGTAGGAGAACCAAGAAACTAATCCACTGTCTTTGTACCATGGGCAGTAGCCAATATAATAGATGAAATTTTATAAGAATATAAAAGCAGTATTGTTTTCACTCTCATTATCATATTTTAATCTTTGAAACAATTCTCCTTGGCATGGATAACTAGATACTGCCTGTGGGGAACAATACTCAGAGAAAGAACTACTAGAAGAGACCAGAGCCAAGACTACTCTTAGATAACCCAGTCTAAATGAGCATGAGGAGTGTCAGGTTGAGTAGAGGGGGAGTCATTGAGGTTTCAGCCTAAAGAACAAAGGCCAAGGGCAAGGTCCAAGTATCACAGCAAAAGGAGAACAGCAGGAAGCCAGAATTAGGTGACAGATTGAGAGCCTAGATAAATGATAGCTTTTGGATGAGATGGTGGGGATTAATTCTAAAGTCTTGGATAGCATACCTCCTGATTAAAGTTGACTTGTCATGCCCAGTATCAGTGTAAGAACTCACAAGGCTAAAAGAGATTTGTCCTATTGGAAATAAAATCTTTTGATATTTCTTCATTGCTCAAAGTCATTAGTATGGCATTTAAAGTTGGGAATGATCTAACAACATTGCTATTTCCAGTCTTACTGCCTTCTTTCTATTTAGTGCACTCACAGAATTTCTTACATACTTCCCTCGAATAATTTAAAACATTGTATTAAACTTCTAGTTTATATATCTTTTCTTTCCGTCTTCTGCTGAGCTTGTGATCAAGGGTAGGTGTAGAATAGTGTAATAGGCTCTCCAGGAATTTTTGTTGAATAAGTACATTATTAGTACTTAACTCATTTACTTTGTTATTTAATTATTTGATTATTTTATAGATGAATTATCTTATAGATTGTCTTATAGATGAATTCATATAGAATGTTTTTTGCACTGTCATAGGGCATGAAATTTTGCAACCAAATTATAGTGCACTGTCTACTTGTAACTAAAGTGATCATTACAGCCAAAATTAGCAGAAGTATTTTCCTGTTGAGATGACAGAGGATTCTTTGAATTGGGGCCCTATTATTAGAGGAAGTAGATGCTAAAAAGCTCTACCATTCCCATAAGCCTGTCAAAAAACTGCCAATGCTTAGAACTTTAAACATTTCTGGCCGGGCGCGGTGGCTCAAGCCTGTAATCCCAGCACTTTGGGAGGCCGAGGCGGGTGGATCACGAGGTCGAGAGATCGAGACCATCCTGGTCAACATGGTGAAACCCCGTCTCTACTAAAGGTGCAAAAAATTACCTGGGCATGGTGGCGTGTGCCTGTAATCCCAGCTACTTAGGAGGCTGAGGCAGGAGAATTGCCTGAGCCCAGGAGGCGGAGGTTGCGGTGAGCCGAGATCGCGCCATTGCACTCCAGCCTGGGTAACAAGAGCGAAACTCCGTCTCAAAAAAAAAAAAAAAAAAAAAAAAAAAAATTTCTGCTGTTTTAGTCATAATTGCACATTGGCACAGTCAGAAGGCCTCAGTTAAAATACACATTACAATTGCTTCCCTACCCATCTCTGCCCTTTATTTTTTTGAAGTACTAAAGACAAAGAGAAAATTGTTCTGACTAGATGAAATCCCTTTGGTTTCTTTTTTACTAATAAACATGTTTTTCCCTTGACACCTACAAAATGTAAATATTTACTTTGTTATTTATTTGATTATTATTTTAATTGAGTCACAGTGCTTTCTAATTATGACATTTATGTTTATTTTTTTCTTAAACTTTAATCAATGTGTATTATGCTCAGTGAAGTGGCATGTCTAAAACTTGTTGATTCAAATATAGAAAAATTAATACTACTTAAAGATAGAAAATTCATATTAATATTGGTTCAAGACAGAAAATTAATATTTCTTTTACAATTAAAAGGAGAATTACGGAAGGCAAGCTTTATGCAATCTATCATTCATTTTAAATTATCTAATGACATAGTCCATATACCAATATCATGGTTGAACGACTTTGTGGAGAAATATTTTTTAACCACTTAAGTACCAAAAATAAACCTTCTGAAGTCATTGCTTAATTTCATATGTATATTTTAAAAGCATATCGTAAATTATTGTGGATTCATTCTTCTATTGAAGAAATTTTGCTTTATTTTGTTTTTAGCTCTTGTAACATAAAGTTCTGAAATTAATAAAAAGTAATTATTATAGTATACCATATGTTTTCTAATATTTTCTGTTATAGCCAAGTCTATAATGCTTTTAGTGATTATATGGAAAACAGCTATACAATTTACATTTTTAAATGGCATAATCAAAATTTTGCACTTTGTTCCTAAAAAGGACTTTCAATTTTAATAATAATACACTGATGGATGTATGCTTAAGTATGAAATATTCAAGTATAATATTCCTGAAATTTTGTCAACAAATTAAGGATAATATAAACTCTGGAAATATACTGTTTATAATTTCCACTTCCGATATCTAAACATTGGAAGAAATTTTTCCAACTGGAATGAAAATATTCTTGTTATTTTTTTATTATTATTATACTTGTTTCCCAAGTTGTCTATAGACCGTGACATAATACATTATATTTTCTATTAATATCATAAGTATATTTTTAACATTGCAACACAGTTTTAAATAAAAGGGAAAAATCAACCTGAAGAAAGAAAAACATACTCACTTTTTTCCCATTAACAACTTGTATAGTAATTTAAAATTTTTTCTGTTAGCATGAAAAAGTCAGTAAAAATTACAAATGTTATTTTGAACTTAGAAACAGCCATTTACTACAATCTGTATTGTTTTTAGAGCTATGATTTGGCAAGACTTCCTTGTATTTTTTTTAAAAAGCAAAAATTATTTAGAATATACATCTGGACAACAGCATAGCCATTTAGGAAAAGAAAAAAAACACGCAAAGAAGTGGCCACAGAAGAGTGCTTTTTTGTATGTACTAACTTTGCATGGCAAAAGTTCAAAAGCAGCAGGAACTTCCCATCTGTTTGCAAGCTGTCTCAAACCATTTGATTTACAGAAATTGTTTTCCTTTTGTAAAGGGCATACTTCTCTAAGATTTTAAAAGAAATTTCAGTGGTGCTCAGGAGAAATGGATACCAGTACTAAAATACACTCTTAGTATGTATTATTTGTGCATACTAATAATTCTTAATTTGGTAATAGCAAGATTTATACTTTGAAAAAAATGAAACCACTAATAGGTAGAATTACATTATTTATGAAAGAACTCAAAAGAAGCAAATAAAAACAAATAATTTTGTATCGTGAAAACATAGTATACGGGTGATAAAACAGATTATAAAATACATAGTGGATTCAGTCAATCTTTGACAAGTTTTTGGAAAGATATTGCACTTGTGCGCATGTGTACACACACACACACATATTTCCTTTTCACAGTAAAATGTTGCCCGTGTATTTAGTATCCAGTTTTATCCCATTGTTTTTGAAGACCAGGATGTGATTCACTCTAAAAATAGCTTCCCTAGTATAAAGTGTCTGAACAAAAATAGTTTGTTGTTGTACTGTTCAGGAAAGTCTAAAGATCTTGTGTGTGTGTGTGTGTGTGTGTGTGTGTGTGTGTAACAGCAGCCTCATAACATTTCTAAACAGTGTATAGTTGAGCAGTATATGCTGACAAATTGTTTAATGGCTTCAGATATCAGAAACGCAAAAGAATAAGTTAATTTGTATATACAATGGTTATCTAATTCGAGTATCAATCTTTTGTATTTACAATTAAATGCATTTTCCTTCTTTATGTAATTTTTTAATAGTAATAACCTGGTCATATTTTTAAGTACACATTAAAATTTTATAATTTTCTCTTTTGATGTATTCTAAATTTTGTATATTTTAGGTGAACCAACATCCCACTGGGGAATAATTTTTTTTGTAATATAAAACACTGTATCACAAAAAAGACAAAGCAATCAAATGAGAAATTGTTTAAAAATATTTGTTTTCTCTTGTGATTCTTGTTTGCCTTAAATAAGATTATACTTAATTTTATATTACAGCAATGGTTTTTTTAATCTATCTTTTTTTAATTCAAAAATACCATTAGCCAAAAGCCTGAGTGATGTTAGACACAATATCCACATAAGAGTTTTTTAAAAGCTTCTTGTTTCACACCCTGTAATTATAATCTACTTGGTGACTCTACTCAGCAGAGCAAATAAGAACATTAATGCCATTAAGTTCCGGGGATGTTGACAATGAAGCACACCTTAGTTTCAATAATTAAGGGTATTGTATTCTACTAGTCTCTTCTGCTGAAGTCCAAAGTGAACATTTTTTAGTATACTTTAGGATTCATTCAAGTGATTTTAAGTTGAATACATATTAATGTTAATGTTAATGCAATACACTGTATTTGTAAGTGACAACAAAATTCTAGAACAGAATATTATTTAAAACTGTAAAATTTCTAAAAATTAAATTATCAAATGGTTTTTATAATTGCACTGGCTCATACTCAATCATTTTTTCTGTCTCTACTTTATAGGGGAGTTTTCTTTCATTAATTCCCTACCAGTGTAACTCAGTGTTCAAAAGCAAGAAGCAGTCATTAAGGATAAGACAAACTCTGTCATGCATTAAAAGAACTGAGGGTTTTCTTATCTTTGCAAATGGTGATGAATATTCATTAACCTAAGAAAAGATTTGCCAGCTGCAAATCTTTGCAAGGTGCCCCAGTTCTCTAATCCAAAAGGAAAGGAAAAATTATAAAGCCTCTATTTATCTGTATCACAAAGGATGAAGAAGATAAACCCACAAAAGTATTCTCAGGGGAAAAAATATCTTATCTCATACACTTTAGAAGAATATATGTATTTAAATAAAAAACTGGTTTTTAGGTTTTTCTAAGCTAATCATAAAATGTCAAAAAGGGAAGAATATCTCATAATTATACTAATATTTAATTTTATTTCTTTCTGCTGTGCTATAGGGATCTAGATGAAGGCTAAATATTTTTTCTCTTTTAAACAAAATGTGACTCTCTGAACTAACCCATATCTTATGTTATATGTAGACAATATGAGTGGGAGTGGAATACTTCTGCCTTATAGGAAACATATCTATCTTCTAAAAATCTGGGTTGAATTCTTAAATATTAAAATATTCATCAATTTTGTGGGGTTTTTTGTGTTAAAATCTTAACTACATTTAAAATGAAAAAGAAATATTCTCATATATGTTAGAAAAATGTTAACTATATTTATATCATAGCATATTTTCAGATTTCTTTAGACAAGAATGTTCCCACACTTTAATGCACAACCTAAAATACAAAATTTGAAAGTTTTGTCTTCACTTTTCCCCATACTTCATAGTAAGGGTTACTAATTATCTGAAATCTATGTTAATTTCTAGTAAGTGAGAATGGATTTGTTTGCTTAAGTCATAATTAGGAATAGTAAAACAATTATTTTTATTAAAATATTAATTTATTTCATGAAAAGTTGTCCAGAAGGACAATCTTTTATGTAGGTAACTTAGCACAAATTGCCAAAAAAAAAAAAAAACAAAAAAAAAACAAAAAAAAAAAAACTCGTGGACTACCATGGTGATTTAAATGAGTGATAATTTAAATAATTTAAATAATATTAGCAATGTGGACATCTTTCATCGAAAGATGTCCAGAAGGACAATCTTTCCTTGGAACCATTTGGTTATGAAAACAGGGGTAACTCAAAGGAGTAGAAATGATTCATTTAAATCACCACAGCAGGTCATAGTCCGTTTTTTGGCAATTTGTGCTAAGGTACCTACATAAAATGGGCAGCATCTATCTTCCTAACCCAATGTTGTCCAAATGACTATTCTTGATAAACTCTCAAACAATGAGAATTCTCTGACTTCCTATAACTTTGTGGGAATTCTACATGAAAATATTCTCCCTTCATGAAAATGAAAGCAGATCCATTTCTAAAGAGAGGAGACCTCCTGCTAATAAAGGTATCCTGCATATTCTAAAATTACACCATTAGATGATCCTTATCATAATAGCACAAATAGATCAAAAGGATTAAGTCACACTTATAAACATTTTATCTTTTGTAGGATAGTTGGAAAATACTAGTGATAAATTATTTTGGTTCTCTATAATGTACTTGTGTCTATGCATAATTATTTAGAGAAAATATTTTAATGTAGTATAGTATATGTACAGTAAGTTGTTTTACTATTGAGGGTATATTCATTAGCATATCTCAGGTTTAACTAAATTTCCAAATTTAGATCCCTCTTGTTGGAACTGTCTTCCTATTTCCTCTCACTTGTTGGTTTGGCTGACCGAGAGCTGATTCTCAATGTGACTTCTCAGAGAGGTCTTACTGCATCTCCTTCCTCTTTCTCTAGGTAAGGTGAGACACCACTTATGTTCCCCATTTTGTAACATACCATACAATTTTATTTATTTAATTGGTAGTTATATTCCACTCCTCTGAAAACAAATTCTAAGCTCCATAAAGGTATATACTCTCTGCATATTTACCTATTTTATACATACCGTAACCACAGCACATAGCCAGTTGAGTGGCATGAAGTAGTCAACAAATATTCATTGAGTCAATGAATAAATACTTGAAGTTTTTAGTGTTTTTCATTAGAATAACACAATTTTTTATATTAATTTTAGTTTCATGCTCATATACTTTACTTGACTGGCACATCTTTACAAGTTGCCACCAATAAATGGTGAAGCTTATGATAATAGGTAGAAAAATTATGGCCATGTGCAGCAAATCCAAATGGCATCAGATACCTAAAACAAAGAAACATCCCACGTCATAATCACAAATAATTAATGTTTTCATTCATTTATTTATGTGCTCAAATGAGCTCCTATCATAAGACACTAATGAGATAGCAATTAGTAAAGCAGAAAATATTCCTGATCTTATGGTGGTTACATTTTAGTAGGTGCAATCAGACCATTAACATATAAGCAAATAAATTAAAAATAAAAATAATTGAAGAAAATTAATTTTTTGTAATAGTCTATTCTTGCATTGCTATGAAGAACTACCTGAGGTTGTGTAATTTATAAATAAAAAATGTTTAATTAACTCACAGTTCTGCAGGCTGTACAAAAAGCATGGATCAGGAGCCTCAGGAAACTTACAATCATTGTGGAAGGCAAAGGAAAAGGAAGTGCATCTTACATGGTAGGAGCAGGAGGAAGAGAGACAGCAAAGGGGGAGGTGCTATACACTTTCAAACACTAAGATTTCATGAGAATTCTATCATGAGACAGTACTAGGAGGATGGTGCTAAACCAGTAGAAACCACCCCCATGATCCAATCACTTCCCACCGGGCCCCACCTCCAATACTGGGAATTGCAATTCAACATGAAATTCAGGAGCCAAATCATATCACAGGCTAATAGGATGGAGAGTAACTGGATGAGGAAGAGGGACAGGAAGAAGGTGTTTATTTAAGAAGGTGTTTGAAAAGATTGCTCTGAGGAAGTAATATTTTGCCCTAATTAATGAAGAGTCAGTTAATGAAATAGGTATATCAATAAAATCCAACTTTTTTGGTATCTTCAAGAAAATTACTAACCGCATGGACACTTTTTTTTTTTTTTTTGAGATCGAGTCTCACTGTTGCCCAGGCTGGAGTGCAATCATGCCATCTTGGCTCATTGCAACCTCCACTTCCTGGGTTCAAGCGATTCTCCTGCCTCATCCTCCTTAGTAGCTGGAATTACAGGTGCACACCATCATGCTTGGCTAATTTTTGTAATTTTAGTAGAGACAGGGTTTTACTATGTTAGGCTGGTCTCGAACTCCTGTCTCATAATCCGTCCACCTCACCCTCCCAAAAGTGCTGGGATTACAGACGTGAGCCACTGTGCTAAGCCAAGGATACTCTTTAATTTAGCCTACAAATGATGGCTTGTCAAAGAGAACCCTGCAAGTAATACTTATATGGTTTGGCTGTGTCCTTACAGAAATCTCATCTTGAATTGTAACTCCCATAATCCCTGCGTGTCATGGGAGGGACTCGGTGGGAGGTAATCGAATCATGGGGATAGATCTTTCTCTTGCTGTTCTCATCATAGTGAATAAGTTTCACGAGGTGTGATGGTTTTATAAAAAGGAGTTCCCCTGTATAATCGCTCTTGCCTGCCAACATGTGAGATGTGACCTTGATCCTCCTTTGCCTTCTGCCATGATTGTGAGGCCTCTCCAGCCACTGGAAACTGAGAGTCCATTAAACCTCTTTCCTTTATAAATTACCCAGTCTTGGGTATGTCATGATTAGCAGTGTAAGAATGTACTAATACAAATACATTATACATGTGAAAGTATGAGTTAACGTATAAAGTAGGTAAAAATTATTTTTTTAGGATCATATCAGAGAATATAAGAAATCTTCTTTATGTTTGTTTCAAAATCTGACACAGGCAAAATGCAAGATGTACTAAACCACAGTAGATTTCAGGAGACAGAGAAATGAAAATAGAAATAGACAGAAGCAGACAAAGAGAGAAGGAGAAAGAGACTCTCCTTCATATAAAACTTAGAGACTATTAATCAGCTTGCTCGCTTGCTTGTTTTCTCTCTCTCTCTCTCTCTCTCTTTCTTTCTTTCTTTCTTTTTTTTTTTTGGTGTTTCCCAGAAAGTCTTCTTATCATCTATAGGAAAATATTTTTACTTAAATATAGACAGTCAAGAATAAGGATGTTATCATTTCTGGAATTTGCTTTGTTTAGTTGTCATGTGCAAAGTGCAGGAGATGAAAGAGCTTAGTTCAGTTTAGTAACTGCTAAAAGTGGAATGACTTTAATATGGATTATGTGGAATTAATAGCATTAAGAGAACTTCTCACAGTACATAAGTTAGGAAAGAATTGATTGATGATATGTGCAGTGTTGCTTTGTCTGAATATTTGTTTGGACCCTAAGTGTTAATTATAAATGAAATTACAGATGTTACATACTATGTTTCAATTGTCAGTATATATTTAGCAGAAGAATTTTTATAACAGTTGGGTCATTCTTTAATGCGTTGGTTAGACCCATGTAAAATTGTGATTCAAAATTTTTATATCATTATTGTACCACAAGGAAGAAATGTCGATTAATTAATGAAAAGCATAGAGATATCATAAAACCACACCTTTTTGCTTTCAGAAAGTACAAAAAAAATAAATCCTGGACTAATTTTATACATTTCACTGATACTTGTATTTTCAGAACTACAGTTCTCATACTTCACCAGCAAACAGAAGAGCATTTTCTCTTCCTCTTATGTTTGTCCGAATATTTAGGTAAACTGATGCTTTGAATACCTAAAATTAGACAGTCTCGTTGTCTTTCCTGTCATTTCAGTGCTAGATATGAAAATATTAACAAGAGTTATCTGTGGTTCTTAGTTTATCTGTTCTTTGTTTTAATATTTGCAAAATCACTTTTTCCTTTATACACTTCAAAAATGAGTGAAATATAGATATAAGCGTACATAAATTTTTTCTGTGCTTTCTTTGGTTTTATTGGTATGAAGTGCGATACAAACAAAAATATAGCTCTTTATCTTGTTTTTATATTTTGCTTCTTTAAATGAACATTTTTTTGTAGCCCAGACCTCAGCAGGCTTCTGATACCATGTTGGTACACTAGTTAGATAATTTGAACAGTTAGTCCAGAGGCAGAGTTCCTTCACTCAAATTCTAGATCTGTTGCTCTTCATCTCTGTAACCTTCTGGAAACTGCTTAACTACTCTATACCTTGTTTAATTCATTGATAAAATAGAGACTGTAATATTATTCCCACTTCATAATGTCATTGTGAGAATTGACCGAGTTAATGTATGTGGAGTGCTTAGGAAACATCTGGTAATAGAGGCATTACACAAAATGCTAGCGGCTGTTATTATTGTCACTTTCCTTCATCTAAGGGGAGAGAAATAGGTAGACCTTGTGTCCTACTTCTGTCTTGAGACCCTGAATATTGCGAAGGCAAGGGTGGGAATGAAATTACTGTAATATAAGAGAAGTTATGAAGATTACATTGGAAATCACTTAGAAGAGTATCTAATGTTTATAAACAACACATTAAATAAGTGAATTTACCTACTCTATCTTTTTCTGACTTCATAGAATGTATTGATTATTTTTGATTCATTTATTTTTTAACGAAAAGAGCACAGAGCTGAAAGGGGAATGAGTGGCCAAGAAATTTGAATTTTAGTATTGCAGAAAGATATCTCAGCCTTTATTGAGCTAGGACCTTTTAGTATATTAAGTGTTTCTATCCAATCACATCTGAGATGAATGCTAGCTCTGCTATTTCCTAGTTATGTGATGTTAAGCAAGTTAGAAAAGCTCTGTGAACTTCAGGGTTTTTTTTATTTGCAAAGTGGAGTCATAATGCCTATCTAAAAATACATATGTATTGTGAAGATTAAAAAGATAGATTTAGAAAAGTTAGTATCAGGTACAGAGCACAGAGTAGTATTAAATAAATGGTATTAAATGCTCTCTATTTTTTTTTTTGTCTAAATTGTAATTTACTCTCTGGTTGACCTCAGCTTTTTTTACTGCTCTTGGGTGGTCATTCCTATTGCCTACCAGGTTAAATGAGGCAACATGCAAATGAAAATGCTGTTGACACAGACTATACTATACTCACCTTATAATTTTATAATTAATATTAATAACTTTTCTGCTATGGATTATCAATATTTGATCTCAGACCGTCTGTTTTCTTTTAAATGTTCTCTTAATATCCCTTCTTTTATCTGATTTCAACTATCATCTTTCCAGACCCTTGGGCATGAAATTTCAGTCTTCCCTATCTCCTCCTTCTTCTCCTCATAACCAAACTGTTGCAAAACATCCCTGCATATCTCTTTGAGAGAAAATTGATTTCATTTACCCCCTCTTATATATCCTATGAGAAGAATTCCTGATGAAAGTGTTAGTCACATCACTATGTTTTGGTTTTTGTTTTTCATATCAATGCTCATTTGTCCTTCTATTAAAAATTCTCCACTTAACTTGCATATTCTCTTATACTTGAAATTTGAAATTCATTGCTGAAGACCTGGATGTTCTCAGATTTTTCCTTATCTGTATAACTTTTCTTTTTCTCTCTAATTTAGCATATACCCCTCTTTTTTCTTTAATTTTCTTTTATAAATTTAATAATTTAAAAAATCATCAGGATTATTGATCATTTTGAACAGTAACAAATACTCTAAATACAATTTTAATTTATATTACATTAATATTTTTGAATATTTTACTAGATTTGCTATTGTTTTGAATATTAATTTTACTAGATTTGAACAAATAAAAACTTGTTGATTTTTAATTGTGTTTGTTCAAAATTTTTTATTTTGTTTGTTCAACAATTTTTTATTTGTTCAAATCTAGTAAAATTCTAACTTAAGACATGTAATCGTTATTACATTTAAAATACGTCGTAGAGACTTATCTGCTATAATGGTACATAGATATATTTATAATGTTGAGTAACCATAGTTTTAAGCAAACTAATTCACATTTTAAGACACAAAAAATGCCACATGTGAAAAATGAAAGATATTTTCTGGCTGCATATGTACCTGTTTAACTTGTTGGACAAACAGTGGCTGGGAAAGTGCAATTCACTCTGTGATTTTTTTTTAAAGTAGGGATGATTCCAATTTGATGAAACAAGAAAGAGGGATGGAGAAAAAGGAAAGGTTTAAAAAATGTTATTCCACTTGCATTTGCCTTCTTTGCTAATCTTAATTTTTACTGTAACAGATCCATAAACTTATGACATTCTGAGTTGGATTGAATTCAGCTGTTTAGAAATAAGTAATTACAACTCTTGTCCCTAAGCCAAGATAACAACACACCAATTATGACTAGCCAAGAAGCCTGGAATTCACAAACTGCTTTATATTTATTTATTTCTTCATGTTGGCTGTTTATCAGGAAATGACTTCAGTAAAAAGGAGATGTAATTCATTTATTAAGTAAACTCTCAAAACTCTAAGAAGAATGGCTCATATGTTATATTAAAAAATGACTAAATAATTTTAATGCAAACATTCGTTGCAGTTGATTTGACTAGCACTTTTTCTAAATCATTTGGGAAAATAAGGTCATGAAGATATGGGTGAATTGGTTTTTAATGTCTGCTTTGTTTCTGAATCATCTTATTGATCTATGTACAGTATGAGCAAAGGAGAGATACGTGTGTATTTAAAAACATGTATGTGTAAAGCATTGCATATATATATAAGCTTTATATATATGTGTATATTTATATACACACACATATATATGTATATACATATACATATATGTATATACATATATACACACATATATACATATACATAAACATATACACATATATACACACATATATGTATGTGCATATACATATGTGTGTGTGTATATACGTATGTACATATATATGTGTGTATATATATGTGTGTGTATACACACACATATATATATATAAACTTCTCCTCAGTGGTAAATCCAATATTAGTAAAGAATACGAATTACAGTTTTAGGCATCCTAAAATGAGATTTCAATATAAAGTTTATTTGAATACGCAGAAGGCCAGTCTCCACTGAGATGATTTTGTTAGGTGGAGATTTAAAACTAACTTCCCCAAAAGTTGTTTGTAGCAAATGTTATTAATAGAACAATTAAATTATAGATAAAAAGCTCTATTTCAATTATACCTTTATCTGTATTTCAAATATTAAAAAAACACTTAGCAATGTTTTTGAGAGCTAATTAATTTCTTAATATACTTTTTTATTTTAGAATTCTACTTTTTATTTTTAACTTTGGGCTTCAAACTTACTCTTAATTATTGCCTCAGAATGATGGCCTTTCTGATCTCATTCATTCTCTCCCACCTCCTGCTTCTTAGGATCTTAAATTTTGGGGCGATTATGGATCCCTTTGAGAATCTGATGAATGTTATTTACTTTATTCTGATCTAAAAAAATACTGTATCCTTAATCCTAGCACTTTGGGAGACAAAGGTGGGTGGATTTCTTGAGCACAGAAGTTCAAGACCAGCTTGGGCAACATGTTGAAACCCCATCTCTACAAAAAATATGAAAATTAGTCAGGTATGGCTATATGCTCCTATATTCCCAGCCACTCTAAAGGCTGAAGTGAGAGAATCGCTTAAGCCTAGGAGGCTGAGGCTGCAGTGAGTGGTGACTGAGCCACTACACTCCTGCCTGGGTGACAGAGTCAGACCCTGAATAACAATACCAATAATAATAATTTGAATCCTAAAGTCTCTCCATGGTACCCACATTAAGAATACTTTTAAACAGATATTCTTCCTTTCTCATCTTTCTGCCTAAATACTATTTAAAGGCAAAATAAATCAACCATA
Organism: Saimiri boliviensis; assembly: GCF_048565385.1. Taxonomy (NCBI): domain Eukaryota; kingdom Metazoa; phylum Chordata; class Mammalia; order Primates; family Cebidae; genus Saimiri; species Saimiri boliviensis. The sequence continues at coordinate 53,034,366 of NC_133453.1, read as the reverse complement.
AAAACCACAGAATGAAAGGTTATGATGATCCTGTTCATTGTAATAGACTTGAAAATTATACTTTTGGTTAACTATTTCATTCTGTGTGGTATCTTGCATATATACTCACACTGTCAGAGGACACTTATTTAGGGGCAAAAAAAAATAAAAAACAAGAAAAACAACTCCTTTTACTTATACATTTCAAATAAAAGTTTATTGAATTTGTGAAATTTGCCCTTTCTTCCAGATAGACAGTTCCATAATGGAATTGCATAAAAATATTTTCCAAATTTCATCCTATATACTCTTTAGAACTTTTACAACCCATTTATTCATTAGCGGTTTTATCTTTGCTAACAGTGAAGGTAATGGATTCATTATCTTCTTTCTTTTTCATGACTCAGTATACTGTTTTTATTTTTCATTTAAAATTTGGTCATTACAAAAAAATTTTACGATGTGTTTTTAGTAACACAATGTCTTGAAAATCTGTTGGCCAATAGAAAGCTGATGTGAGGGTCATTTGTGGTGTCTCATGCCTGTAATCCCAGCACTTTGGGAGGCAGAGGTAGGCAGATTACCTGAGTTTAGGGGTTTGAGACCAGCCTGGCCAACATGATGAAACCCTGTCTCTACAAAAAATACAAAAATTAGCCATGTATGGTGGTGGTCACCTGTAATCCCAGCTCCTCAGGAGGCTGAGGCAGAAGAATTGCTTGAATCCAGTAGGTAGAAGTTGCAGTGAGCCAAGATCGCGCAATTGCACTCCAGCCTGATCTACAGAGTAAGACTCCATGAAAACAAAAAAAGAGAAAGAAACCTGATGTGAGAAGTCTGTAACTACTGTGATGAGAAGTGTGCTGTGGCCTTTAATCACTGTGAATTGCATCTCTTTCAGGGCTTTTACAGTATAGCAATTGAAAGAGTTTACTCCATTAACTCAGTGAATCAATGAATGAATTAAAGAAAACATGATTACAAAACTAAGAAAAAATTTGCAATTGCTAGAATAGAAGCTAATTACGTTTGTTCCTAGTACATTGAAGTGGAAATTGGAAAGAAAGTAGAAAAGATATTTGAAATGTCCATAATATCTTCAGAAAACTCCATTACTAAAGTCATAGATTTTACTAACAGAGGCCAATAGATTCTTCCTTGAGGAATATTTACTGTGTATAACATTATTATCACATACTGATTAAAGTTACATAGGATTTATGAGCATTTTGAACTAGTGTAAATCATTATTACATTGTTCACTATAATTCTAAACTGAAATAAGATATAAAATAATTTTAAGTGGATGTTTTACTAAAATTCTGACAGGTAACATTCATTTATGCTTATATAAATTCAAATTTGGTGCATTTATTATATTTGGGATGGAGGGACAAATAAATAAAACAGTACAGGGGAGAAGATTGATATGAAAGCCAATTATTACTATCACTGCTGTAATCACTTTGTGAATATAAGTCCTTTAGGAGAAGAAAGCAGAACAACTAATTGCCCTAGGGAGTGAGGAAAGACCGTGGATGAGGTACGTTTGAACTGCTGCTGAATGATGAGCAATGGTTTCTTAAGAGGAGGAGGCAGAGCAGGATATTCCAGGCTCTGTGTTCTGAAAGCAAGTGGTGTGTTCAGAGAACAGAGAGTTCAGTGTGCTTGGCGCATAATTCTAAAGGGAGAAGTGGTGACTAGAGAAATAAGTCGTGATCAGGTTACAAAAGGCCTAACATTCCAGGCTAAAGATTTCAAGTTTTACAAGACAGGTAATGGCGAGGCCAAGAGGTTTTAGGTAGAAAAGTGAAATGATCTGAGTAAAGAATATTACATGTTAAGGGCAGCATGTGAGTATTTATAGAGGGAGAGGAATCCTCAGCCAGAGGAGTTTAGATAGGAGGAAGAAATAATGCCTGAAGTGAAGGATTTTAAGAGACTGAACTAAGACAATTGAAGGGAAGACAACAGATATTAATGGGAAAAAATTAACAGTTATAGAGATTAATTGAACATGGATACTCAGAAAAAGGGAGAAATGTAAAAGGATTCCTAAAAATTGGGCTTAAGCAAATACAGAAAATAGTAATATTCATTAAATATAGAATACTGGGGGATATCAAGATCAGTAGGAAAAGTATATGGTTCTATTTTAAACATATTGATATGAGATGATATTAGGATATTAGGTTGGTATTTCCAACAGCTAATCCTGCCTTTTTTTTTTATATTTCTTGCCTTCTTCCCTCTCTATGTTTATTCAATATAAACGTATTTGACATTTGATGCCATGACACTGATTGGAATCACCCAGAGCAAGTGACTGTAATTGGAAGAGGTGAGCAAGGGAATCTAGTAGTTAACATGCATTTAAGAGATGTGTAAAAGAGGAACAGTCAGTAAAAGTGACAGTGATAGATGGGGAAACAAAAATTCAGTGATGTCTTAGAAGTTAAGGAGGAAAGTTTCCTGAAGTCAAGTCACCAGCTTTTGTAAATACTTTAGAGACCAAAAAGTAAGAGAACGTTAGCAACCTTGGCAAAAGCAGTAGGGTGAATAGGGTGAAAGAGTTGAATTCATTCATTCATTTATTCATTTGACAATCACTTGTGAAAGGTCTTCTATGTAACTTGGGTGTGAGACACAAATTTCTGTTATACTTATTATCATGTATATTGCAATGAAATAAGGATATGTCTATTCTATCAACAGCTTTACTAGCAAAGTAGTCCATTGTGGGTAGACCATCTTGGTTACATGCAGGCTTTACATTGCAATCTTCTTTTTTTTTTTTTTTTTTTTTGAGACGGAGTTTCGCCCTTGTTACCCAGGCTGGAGTGCAATGGCACGATCTCGGCTCACCGCAACCTCCGCCTCCTGGGTTCAGGCAATTCTCCTGCCTCAGCCTCCTGAGTAGCTGGGATTACAGGCACATGCCACCATGCCCAGCTAATTTTTTGTATCTTTAGTAGAGACGGGGTTTCACCATGTTGACCAGGATGGTCTCGATCTCTCGACCTTGTGATCCACCTGCCTCGGCCTCCCAAAGTTCTTCTTTTTTTTTTATTGCATTTTAGGTTTGGGGGTACATGTGAAGAACATGTAAGATTGTTGCATAGGTACACACATGGCAGTGTGGTTTGCTGCCTTCCTTCCTCTCACCTGTATCTGTCATTTCTCCCCATGCTATCTCTTCCCACCTCCCCACCTCCCTGTCCCTCCCCCGTTTCCCCTCAATGGGCCCCAGCGTGTAGTGCTCCCCTCCCTGTGTCCATGTGTTCTCATTGTTCAACACCCACCTATGAGTGAGAACATGCGGTGTTTGATTTTCTGCTCTTTTGTCAGTTTGCTGAGAATGATGGTTTCCAGGTTCATCCATGTCCCTACAAAGGACACAAACTCATCGTTTTTGATGGCTGCATAATATTCCATGGTGTATATGTACCACATTTTCCCTATCCAGTCTATCATCGATGGGCATTTGGGTTGGTTCCAGGTCTTTGCTATTGTAAACAGTGCTGCAATCAACATTCGTGTGCATGTGTCCTTATAGTAGAATGATTTATAATCCTTTGGATATATACCCAGTAATGGGATTGCTGGGTCAAATGGGATTTCTATTTTTAGGTCATTGAGGAATCGCCACACTGTCTTCCACAATGGTTGAATTAATTTACACTCCCTCCAACAGTGTAAAAGTGTTCCTATTTCTCCACATCCTCTCCAGCATCTGTTGTCTCCAGATTTTTTAATGATCGCCATTCTAACTGGTGTGAGATGGTATCTCAATGTGGTTTTGATTTGCATTTCTCTAATGACCAGTGATGATGAGCATTTTTTCATATGTTTGTTGGCCTCCTGTATGTCTTCTTTTGTAAAGTGTCTGTTCATATCCTTCGCCCATTTTTGAATGGGTTTGTTTGTTTTTTTCTTGTAGATCTGTTTTAGTTCTTGGTAAATTCTGGATATCAGCCCCTTGTCAGATGGGTAGACTGCAAAAATTTTTTCCCATTCTGTTGGTTGCCGATTCACTCTACTGACTGTTTCTTTTGCTGTGCAGAAGCTGTGGAGTTTGATTAGGTCCCATTTGTCTTTTTTGGCTTTTGTTGCCATTGCTTTTGGCATTTTGGTCATGAAGTCCTTGCCTACGCTTATGTCTTGAATGGTTTTGCCTAGATTTTCTTCTAGGGTTTTTATGGTGTTAGGTCTGATGTTTAAGTCTTTAATCCATCTGGAGTTGATTTTGGTGTAAGGTGTCAGGAAGGGGTCCTGTTTCTGCTTTCTGCACATGGCTAGCCAGTTTTCCCAACACTATTTATTAAACAGGGAATCCTTTCCCCATTGCTTGTTTTTGTCAGGTTTGTCAAAGATTGGATGGTTGTAGACATGTTGTATTTCCTCTGAGGCCTCTGTTCTGTTCCACTGGTCTATATCTCTGTTTTGGTACCAGTACCATGCTGTTTTGATTACTGTAGCCTTGTAGTATAGTTTGAAGTCCGGTAGTGTGATGCCTCCTGCTTTGTTCTTTTTGCTTAGAATTGACTTGGCTGTGCAGGCTCTCTTTTGGTTCCATATGAAGTTTAAGGTGTTTTTTTCCAGTTCTGTGAAGAAGATCATTGGTAGCTTGGTGGGAATAGCGTTGAATTTGTAAATTACTTTGGGCAGTATGGCCGTTTTCACGATGTTGATTCTTCCTAACCATGAACATGGAATGTTTCTCCATCTGTTTGTGTCCTCTCTGATTTCGTCGAGCAATGTCTTGTAGTTCTCCTTGAAGAGGTCCTTTACGTTCCTTGTTAGTTGTATTCCTAGGTATTTTATTCTCTTTGTGGCTATTGCGAATGGCAGTTCGTTCTTGATTTGGCTCTCTTTAAGTCTGTTACTGTGTATAGGAATGCTTGTGATTTTTGCACGTTGATTTTGTATCCTGAGACTTTGCTGAAGTTGTTTATGCAATCTTCTTTTAAGAATGAAGTTTTTATCAAATATGTGTTTCATTACATGGCACCTATTATTTTCTGGTCTATAACCTCTTAATGAATCAAAGACATGAGCCAAATGAGGATCTCTACCAAAGTAGTTACTTAATATTTAGATACTTGAAATAATTTTTTTACAGAAAATTCTCCCATTCATCTTCACCCTGAACCCTCTCACCCCAAGACACACACACCCATTATCAGTAGTCACACATTATTACCTAAAATTCTAGGATAAAATAGGAAATGTACAATTGAAATTTTAGACTTAACAATTAGAGACACAAATGTTTCCTTCATATTTTAACTAGTAGTATTTAAAAACAAATGATGTATTCCGTCATAATTAATATAAAATGTTGACCTCAGATAAAATCTCTCACATTCTCACTTATGGCTATATGACTCTTAGACAAATGACTTAAGTTCTCTTAAATTCCACATAAGTAAACTGGGCATTACAATACATGCTTTGCAAAGTGGTACATTAACAAAAATAAACTAATATTTAAGAAATAGCTAAGAAAGAGCTTGAAACATAAAATATTAATAAGGAGTGATTATTAATATAACATAAAGTGCTTAGTAAGTTATATAATATATAGTAGCTGTTTTAACAAATCTAATCCTAAAACTATGTTCTTTGAAATGTCCTTCATTACTTAATATCCTACTAGGCATTATAAATATCTTACCTAATTTAATTCATTCAAAATTTATAAAAATGGTTATGCTTGCCTCCTTGCTGGAGAACAAAAGAAATGAAGACTCATCAAGTTAAGCAACTTGACCAAGGTAAGGAATGACAGAAGTATAATTTGTATGGTGACCTTTCTAACTCAGAATCCTGTGCAACTAAACATTGTGTGACTCCGCCTGCTTCTTTTAAAACTTCTCCTCACCTTCACTTCTTCCTCTACTTTCTGATTCATTCTATTTTCTTGTATTCTTTACTTCTCATCAGTTGTTACCAGGCATCCAGAAAAGCAACTAGTTTTCTAAAACTCCTTTTGTGTATGCTTGCCCCACAGTTCAGTTACTTGGGAAACAACTTACAGTTTGACCGTAAGGGATAGTGTACTATAAAACCCTTCCAGGGAATCATTTCTAAAATTAGATTTATTAAGATGTGAGGCCAGGAGTGGTGGCTCACACTGGGAATCACAGCAGTTTGTGAGGCCAAGGGGGAGGATCGCTTGAGTCCAGGAGTTGGAGACCACCCTGGACAACATAATGAGACCTTGTCATTACCAAAAAAAAAAAAAAAGAAAAAATTAGCTGGGTATGAGGATGTGCACCTGTAGTTCCAGCTCCTCCATGGGCTGAGATGGCAAGATTGCTGGATGCCAGGATGTCGAGGCTATATAGTCAGCAATGATTACACCAGCCTGGGAAACAGAGTAAGATACTGTCTCAAATAATAATAATAATAATAATGATATATCTAAGAGTTTCAAATATAAAGAGTTTTTTTTTCCTTTTCTGACAGATACACTGACTAAACTTTTATTGTAGCTGAAAGCAATCACCTTAAAAAGTAGTTCCCATGGAGAGAAAAATTATAATTAAAGCAAAAGTTAACAATTCAAGTTTGAAAGCTACATTTTTTTTCTTAGATTTCCTATGAAAGAGAACAATGTCAAATTAATCAAGTGTTTGGCTAATATAATCTACTACTTAATATCTGTTCATCCTCCCTTGTACTTGAAAAGGTTAGAAATGACAAAGGTTCTGCTAATACTTTCCCAGGTGCTTTTTCTCTGAACTAGAGCAAATCTTGGAACATCTTGAAGATCTTGGATGCTGATGAAAGCTTTTGTTTATTTTGGTAGAAAGGAAACTAAGAAATCACTTTCTTTTATAGTTTAGCATCTGTATTTCAATCTTTCTCCCTGCTGCTTCGTCAGTTAGAAAAAAAAAAAGTTTAAAGATGAAATGTTTGAGACCCTATGTTTTGAAAAGTCAAAGTGGCTTTTTACTCAGATTCAGATTCTCAAATTAGAAAAGCTTGCAGTCAAATTTAGTAAGATTTACTTAAATTTACAAAACATATTTAATAGCTGATTTTCACTTATATTTAGCAAGGTAGCTCCGTTCTGACCTCTGTCAGCTGCCCATTATCCTGGAAAAATTGTTTTGAGTATCCAAATGTCCTTTGCCTAACATACATTATTAATGCCGGGTTCTTGTATTTTTTTTTTCATTTTTATGCCTCTATGTTTAGTCAAATATTATCTTGTCTTTTAATATGTAAGCCAAATGTAAATGGAATAGCTGTTGGGCAAAGAACATGTATACAGTAGGTACAAAAAAAATGGAATGATGTTACCTCTGAGCAGACATCAATTTCTACAATGTAATTGTGTAGAGAAACCATGTATATTGATTCACAGCTATGCTACTTTTTTTCTTTCAACCTTGTGCATGTGTCTTCCTTTTTTCAAAAAGAGTCATGAATGTATAATCTATTAACACTCAGAGTATACACGCTGAGTATAACTCAGTGGGTAATGTGAATTAAAAATCCATAGTCAAAAGGAAATGAGAATTTATGACCATAGAACTTTTAAAAAATACTTTTGCCTGGAAAGAAATAGATATGCTCAAGAAGAAATGAAAGACCGAGAGGCAGCTAATTTAATTTGGATCGGGACTAACTGAATTATAAACACAATATTAATCTTTAGAATTTAAATCAATTATAGATGCAAAGATCCTTTCACTATTCATCCATTTGCATCAATATCTATACAGTCGAATTTCCAATTTTTCTATCTTGAACAGGTGCTGAAAATTGTCCTGGGTGGGAATAACTGGGAATAAGGGGAATAGAATATGTTACCTATCATTACAATGAATTACTCATAACTCAGAAGGGAGACTTCATGTGCATGGTACACTTAGAGACACTAGGCTTTGAAGCATGTACATTTAAAAATATCAAAAGACGGACTTATTCTGGGTTAATATCTTGAATATAGTATCCTGATTACTTGCAGATTTTTCTCCTTGATCAACATAAAAGTGAATCCACTCTTAATAAAGATGCTGAAGATGTTTTTTATTGATCTGTATTGCTATCATTATTGTAGACCAGACTTTAAAGATATAAAGCTTCCTACAATGAGCTTGCTACCCTCTGAAAGCAAAAAAATAATTTGAGCATTTCTTTTAAATTTGTATGATCTCCAGGTTCTTCTGAACTATTACTTGCCACCATTCCTATAATATTTTTGAAACAATTCTAGGCTTTGATTGTAACAGCTTCTATTATTATTATTATTATTATTTTTTTTTTTTTTATTTTTTTTTAGCAATGCTGCTGCAGTCATTTTCAAAGTGTTGACCCTGGACCAGATGCATCAGCATCAGCATCGCCTGGGAACTTGTTTAAAATGCAGGTTTTCAGGTTTCCCCAGACTAGATGAATGAGAAACTATGGGGTGGACTCAGTAAGTAGTGTTTTAGCAAGATCTCCAGGAGATTCTGGCGCTGCACATTCTCAAAGTTGCATGCTCAACTTTGAGAATCACTGCTTTTCTGAACTGAGCTCTTCACTGTGTTTGTGTCCTCAATCTCTTTGGTGGTATGGTGAAGCTCATGGATATATTTTCAGAATAGTGTTTTTAAAAATCCAAAATGAAATACATAGATTACTAAGGAAATAAGCTACATGGAAATTCAGTTATCCAAATATTAAATTTGTGATACAATAATACATGTCCTTCTTTATTAACACATTTAACTAACAAGACTGGGCAAGTCTAATTACTATATAGTTTTGAAATATTGGTGATCAAAAAAAGTTATTTTTAGATTACTGCAGTAATCACAAAGTGATATGACTATATATATGATTTATACTAGTGACATATTCACAGATATTACAAATAATATTGTGGGTTTTGCCCACATTTATAATGGAAAGAGAAACTGAATTTGAGCCAACAGTTAATAAAAATAAAGATACGTTTTTTCTTTGCATCAAGTTTATGGTTTCCTCAAATTTTGTCCATAAACTTATAGGGTAAAGAGACCCTTGCAAGATGGATCATTCTTAATTCATCTAGAAAAAAAGTGCTTATCTTGTAGCCTGATATAAATATGGTACATTGTAAAACATAGGAGACAGGATATGAATCAAATGTGTTCTGGAAACCATAGAATAAACTGTTCTCCCCCGGGACACCTCATAGCCTAACACCTGTGATAATTAAAGCGGAGCTGATCTAATAGTTTACTGGAAATTACTCACAACGCTCCATTTTCCTGACTCATCATACATTTTGTTCATTGTAGTTTTAAATTTCTTTCCACATGCTTTGCAACTTTCTACTTGTCATGTTATGTATTAATTGATAACTCTTGATTCTTTAGAACCATTTAGAAATAGTAAGTTTTCAAGTCCTGTCTTCATGTTGTTGTGCCAACCCCATTTGAGGAAACGGATATTCAAAGATCACAAAAACAAACCAAGGTCATGAAGCACAGTTCAGTGTAATGACTCCCACTCAGTTTCATATTTCTGGTTCTGCGTTCTGGACTTACTGACCATAGCTGCAAAGAGGCAGGCAGCCAGAGACCTGACCACCATTTGAGATTGCTGACTGTCAAATCAGCTGAATGAAAATAATTTTTTTTTAAAGATTCCATTTCAGTTACTGCAGACAGACTATTTAAACAGGAAGCAGAGTATAAAAGTAGGGACTACTTTCATCATGGGACAGAACAGACAATAGACTGTCAGAAAAGGAAGAGATCTAGATTTTGTAGATGAGACTTTGTATAACAGGATTTTTTTTTTTTTTTTTTGCCAATCCCTTCTTTCAGAAACCATTATTTTAAACCATGTTTTAATCTTGAAGCTTGTTTAGTTTTCCAGATTCTTTCCCCAAACCCTGATTATCAAAGGGCAATAGGTGGTTCTTTGAAAGGCTTTGTCATAATATTTCTTAGTATGTTGTCTCTTGCTGGAATGCACAGCCTGATAATCTGATATGGACACTAATTTTCCTAGTCTTAACTTTATAATTTGGCAACTGCGGCATTGACATAAAATTTCAAATTATCTATTTTATTATTTATGAGCTGAGGATTATATTTGCCTTATTGATTCAAATAGAGGGAAGAGAAAAAAATATTTATTTGCACCTGCTATGTGCCAAGCTCTCATAATATGGAAGAAGCAGTGTAAAACAGCAAAGAAGGTAACACATCTAATTGGGCAGGCAGAGGTAGAAGAAAGGAAAATAAATCTCTGTAAATGTTACAGCTATCAGGGAGCCAGATGCCAATAGTGAGGAGGTGCAGAAACAATGAGACCATGGTACAGGAAGAACCCATGATTGTCTTGTTGGGGTTTAAGTGTCTGCAAAATTCGAGTGGTAGCAAAAATCAACCAAAGTATTTTTGTTATGCAGGGTGCTGAGTTTTCTTCTCTGGCTTTTTCTGGGACTGTAGAAATGTCTGCAGACAGCTGCTGACGGAAAATTTAAGAAAGATGGAAGACAGAAAATCTGCCTAATGTGGAACAGATACTGCATTCTTACAGGACAAAGAGGAGGGACAGCCACATTTACTGTTAGTTTCTGTATTTCATATGTAATATCTACATTTGGAAGATCAGACAAAAGCAGAAAGGAGAACTTTGCAGTTTCTATGCGGAAGGGAGTGGGAGGACCCTTTAAGTGAAGAAACTCTTCATGAGAACCAGTGTCTCCAGAGAAAGAAAAGCTGACCCACACACTCTGATGTTTAATTCAATGCTTAGGAATACAGCAGGTATTTGTTTTTATTTTTATGCCAGGAAATAAAGAATTTGAAATGACCTGTAGAACAACAGTGAAGCCAGACTAAAAAATGTGTCTATTAAAGAAGCTTATTATGACTTCTGGAGGAAATTTTTTGCAATATCACTTAGCAAGTCAAAGATAAAGATAGTTAGTTACTTTCAGAAGTGAACCGTGCTTCACAGGACCATGCAGTATAATATTTGAGCTACATTTATTAGAATAACATGGTAAAATTGGCTATTTTCATGGATATTGCTAAGAATTATTAAGTTGTGTCTTGCTAAAATAGCAGATAAATGTGAGATTTAGTACGCATAAGGAAAGCATGAAATAGATGCAAAAAAAAAAAAAGAAAAAAGGCCTTAACTATTTAATATGCAGTTTTTACTTGGAGACAGGAAGGAGTAGCCAAAGTGAATATGGGAACATTTGATTCATTATCTAAACCTGGATACTTTTTTTTTTTTGAAATAGAGTCTTACTCTGTCTCCCAGGCTAGAGTACAGTGGCATGATCTTGGCTTACTGCACCCTCTGCCTCTCGGGTTCAAGCAATTTTCCTTCCTCAACTTCCTGTATAGCTGGGACTAAAGGCATGCACCACCACACCCATCTAATTTTTGTATTTTTGGTAGACATGGGGTTTCACCATGTTGGCCGGGATGGTCTCGATCTCTTAACCTTGTGATCTGCCTGCCTCAGCCTCCCAATGCTGGGATTATAGGCATAAGCCACCACGCCCCGCCCAAACCTGAATAGTTTTATTTGGTACAAATGTTCAGGCTCCTCCTTAGTATCTTCGGGAACTGAGGCAAGAGTAAAAATGGACGCTCATATATTTGAAGTATTTCATTCAAGTATATATTTGTTCAAGCAGCAACAAAATCATTAAATAGTTTTCTATTTCTTTTTAAAATTATTTTTATTTTTATTATACTTTAAGTTCTGGGGTACATAGCTTTCTATTTCTATCTTTACTAATAATTATTCCTAAAACCCAAGAAAATTCATATCAAATTTAGAATCCTCAAAATCCTTAGAATCCTTGGAGTGTTATATAAGAACATGCTAATTCCTTACCTCAGCCCCTTTCTGTCCAACACCACCTCCTTCTTGCACTGATGAGGCCTCTTGTGTGTATATAAGTCCACACTTCAGCCTATGTATCTAAGTTGTATGCATTTCTTTGTGTAAACAATCATCTTTGGCCACTCCTTGAAACTAGGGGTGGATATAAAAGAGGCCTCATTCATCATTAGAAAGGGGAATCAGACAAAACATGCATACAGTTTCTGAATTTGAGCATAAGCCATTTGGGTTTTAAGCTCTGGGGTCCCAGGTACCAGGGATATGGTTACAAGGGTGGGTTTAAGCTCTAGGTGGACAGATTTCTTTGCTTCGAATACCTCAATCATGGAGTGAGGGCCAGCTAGAGGAAGACCAAGGGGGATGTCTAGAGTGCGGAGACAAAGGTAGGGGTCCTTTCTTCATGAATCTGAGGATAATACTTCAAACACTAACCTGGAATTGGTGCCAAAACAAGCAACAAACCTAGAATCCTGGGAAACTGGAATGCATAGTCACTCTAAATTTATGTTGCACATTCAGTGTAAACTACGGTCTGGGTGAACTTTCTGGACACAAAATCAGAAGGACAAAAATGATGCTGACTGTACTTGTTACATGAACATGAAGAAATAAAAGTTTAAAGTCAATAAAGTGAACTGTAGAGAGAGAGTTTTCAAATTTGTGGAGATTGCTTTGGCTCTTTGGGCTCTCTTTTGGTTCCACATAAATTTTGGAATCTTTTTTTTCTAAATATATGAAGAATGACATTGATATTTTTGATAAAGATTGCATTGGATCTGTAGACTTCTTTGAGCAGTATGATTATTTTCAGAATTTTTCCAATCCATGAGGCCAGGATGTTTTTCCATTTGTTTGTGTCATCTACAAGTTCTTTCAGCAGTGTTTTGCAGTTTTCTTTGTATTTGATATCTGTGAAGAAAAAGCAAACAGTCATAAACAATTATCCAGAATAGACTTAAGCAAGATGACAACTTTTGCAGAACACTTATTTCAGAAAAGGAAATAGTATTTGATTTAGAGGAAGAATGTGTAGTTTGGTTGTCCATTACTTGGTTTCATTATGAGGTAATGGGTACACAGAAAATTTCTAATAAAATAATGGAGTGTTATGGATTGAATGTGTATGTGCTGTTGTAATTCATATGTTGAAGCCTGTCTTGGTTTGTTAGTAGTACTATAACAAAATAAGTGAGAGTGAGTAATTTATAAAGAACATAAATTTATTTCTCACAGTCAGGAGGCTGAGATGTCTAAATTCAAGGCACCGGCAGGTTTAGTGTTTTGTGAGGGTCAGTCACTGGCTTCTCAGATGCCTTTTTGCCATATTGCTATATCCTCACATGGCAGAAAGCGGAAGGGCAAAGGAACTAGCTAGTTCCCTCCAGCCCATTTTTAAAGTCACTAATACCATTCATGAGGGTTCCGTCTTCATGAGTTTTTATTTTTTGATGCAGGATCTTGCCCTGTCATCCAGACTGGAGTGCAGCAGTGCAATCAGAGCTCAGTGTAGCCTTGGCATCCTGGGGTCAAGGGATCCTCCCTTTTCAACCTTTGTAGGGAAGACTACAGGCAGCACCCTCATGATTTAATTAATTCCTAAAGGCACCACATCTTAATACTATTACATTGGGCATTAAATTTCAACATGATTTTTTTTGGAGGGGACACAAACGTTCAAACCGTAACAAAGCCCTTACTTGATTGTGGCTTATTTGCAGATGAGGTAGATGAGGTCTCAAAGGAAGTAATTAAGATTTTTGTGCTGGAATTTGAGTCTAGTTATAGATCCAGAAGCAGAGAAAATGCTAGGGGTGGTTCCTGAAGAGACTCAGCATTATCTTACATGTCAGCTGCCACGGGAGATACCATTACCATGTCCTCAGGGAATGCAGGATTTATTCCCTCATAGAAACTAGAGAAACTAATATTACAGTGGATGGGGAGGCCTTTTTGCTGGAGTAAAAAGGCCACTTTCAGGAAGAGTGAAGAGGCATCTTCCACTAGCAAAGAATACTTAACAGAATTTAGAGGCTCAATATCCCCAGCTTCATCAGGGTCTTTTCACAGGTCTCCATCTCTTCTTACAAGATCCCGTTCTATTCCAAGAAATGTTGTTACTTTAACAGTAGACATTCTTCAAAGCTGGGAGTTTAACTTCTGTTGTAATTTGCCAAATTATAGGATGAGGTTCTGCATTTGATTTTCAGGATACACCTAAAAGCTCTTAGGTCATTTATGGAGCATAGAATCTGGGAATTTGAGTTTCTCAGCTTATTTCTTTCTTTTACCACTTTGTCATAAAATGTAAGGAGCAACCAACCAATGTGATCATATTTTTAGTTTTCTAAGAATGCTTGAAAGTATCATAAAGTCACTTAGTTCCTTGCTTCTTATAGTGGTTGATTAGAAATATCCAATGTAGTCATTTTATATATCTCTATAAACATTTCAAGCCATACACTATCAGTAGTCTCTTCCTTACTAGAAATAGAATCATTGTGATCTTTATGTCTAATCTGATTGGAGATCCAGTTCCAGAAACTCTAGACCCAATTCAGAAAACTCATCCTTAAAATTCTGTTCTTCTGGAACAACTCTTGGTGTAAAAATTTGTATTAGGTCAGAGTTCTTCAGAGAAATAGAACCAGCTGGATATTACGTGTGTGTGTGTGTGTGTGTGTGTGTGTGTGTGTGTGTGTGTGTGTGTTTATACCCACACACATTTGTAATTTCTATACATACAGAAACAAATAATTTTTTTATGAGGGATTGACTCACACCATTATTGAGACTGTGAAGTTGCATGTTCTGTATCTGGAAACTGAAGGCCCTGGAAAGCTAGATTTGTAGTTTCAGTCTAAACTAAAAGACCCAAGAACAAGAGGGTTTTTGGTGGTATAAGTTCCGGTCTCAGTCCAAATACCTAGAACCAGCAGCAGGTAGAACCAACCTCCTATTCCAGGATAGGAGATGAATGATCCAGTTTAAGCAGTGAGAGTGAATTTGCCCGTATTTCATCTTTGTGTTCTATTCAAGCCTACAATGATTTGGATGTTGCCTAGTCACATTATTGAGAGCAAGCTTGTTGACTCAGTTTATTGATTCAAACACTGATCTGTTCCAGAAACACCCTCACAGACATACCTAGAGATAATGTTTTACCAGTTATCTGGGTGACATGGTTTGACTGTGTTCCTCAGAGTTCGTGTGCTAGAAACTTAATCCCCAATGCAACAAAGTTGACAGGTGAGATTGTTAAAAGGTGACTAGGTCTTCTCATGAATGGATTAATTTTATTACAGGAGTGATTTGTTGTTGAGACAGTAGACTTAAGAGTGAGTTTTGCAGTCTCTTATGTACTCTCTTTTTCCACCATGGAATGGCAAAGTTAAAGGATCCTTGCCAGACACTGGTTCCTTGATAGGGAAGGTCTTCCCAGCCTACTATAAGGAATAAATTTCTATTTTAAATAAATTACCCAGTCTCTAACATTATGTTATAGTAACATAAACAGACTAAGACACTGGGAATCCCTTAGCCCAGACAAATTGGTACATAAAATTAACCATTACAGGTGCAGTCATAGGGTGAAACTCTGATCAAGTAGGATTAGTGTCTTTAAGAAGAGATACCAGACAGCTTGCTTCCTCTCTCTTCACACATGCAATCATGTAAGCACATAGCGAGAGGCTGACCACCACAAGCTAAAAGAAGGGGCATCAGAATAAAACCTACCTTGCAAGCATCTTGATCTTGGACTTTCCAGCCCTGAGAACTGTGGGAGATAAATTCATCTTGGTTAAGCCACCCAGTCTATAGCATTTTTGCTATAACAGCCAGAACAGACTAAGACATGAAGAAAAAGAGACTAGACTGAATAAATAAATATATTTTCAGAACATTTAAGATAATAATAGATAGAAAATAACAAATAGCTTGAAATAAGATGAAGAGGAAGAGATGAAAGAAAACTTAAAATGAAAATGTGAAGGACAAATTGAAATAGTAAAATATTCAAGAATCGCCTTATAAAATTATACGACTAAAATTGGAATTTCAAGAGGGAAGAGAGATCTATTCCAGTTGGTGTTTGAGAAAAGAGAACATAGATGGAGTTTAGAGACACCAGAATATCCATTCAACTTTGCTGAAAATGTAGGCTGAGGGTTTTAGTTGTGGTTTAAGTACTCTGATTGGCCAGAGATGAGGTTTAGTATCCATGAATCTATTATGTCACTGAAATTATATGCAAATCTTTTATTTGCTTACAATTGTAATTTAAAGAAACAAAAAACTGTTACCTCTTTCCCAGGCAAAAATTAACAAGGCAAATGACTTTCTCTATAGGGTGTAACACTTAACAAGTGACCATTTTAAAGCATTTTGGCCTTTTAGAGCCAAGAGAACAACAATTAACAGCTAAAGAAGACATACATACAGCCAACAAATATAGGAAAAAGTGCTCAACATCACTGATCATTAGAGAAATGCAAATTAATACCATATCTCACACCAGTCAGAATGGCTGTTATTCAAAAGCCAAAAAATAAATAAAATGAAAATAATAGGTGCTGATGAAGTTACAGAGAAAAAGGAACACTTATACACTATTGGTAGGAGTGTAAATTAGTTCAACCACTGTGGAAAGCAGTTTAGAGGTTTTTCAAAGAACTTAAACTGAAACTACCCTTCCACCTAGCAATCTTCTTGTTGCATATATACGCAAAGGAAAACAAATTTTCTGCCAAAAAGATACATACAGACATTTGTTCTTCACAGCAGTACTCACAATAGCAAAGAAGTGGAATCAACCTAGATGCCTGTCAATGATGGAATAGGTAAATAAAATGTGGTTCATATACATTATAGATGATATTATTTGGCTCTGTATTCCCAGCCAAATCATGTGTCGAATTGTAATTCCCAATGTTGGGGGAGGGACCCGGTGTGAAGTAATTGGATCAGAGGGGCAGATTTCTTCATGCTGTTCTCATGAGAGTGAGTGAATTCTTATGAGATTTGATGGTTTAAGAATGTGTGGCACTTCTCCCAGCCCTCACTCTCTCTTTCCTGCTGCCATGTGAAAAAGGTGCATGCTTCTCTTTTGCCCTTCCACCATGATTGTAAGTTTCCTGAGGCTGCTCAGTTATGCTTCCTGTTAAGTTTGCAGAACTGTGAGTCAGTTAAACCTCTTTTCTTCATAAGTTACCTAGTCTCAGGTCGTTCCTTATGGATTTACCCTATGCTGTTGTTGTGATAGTGAGTGAACTCTCACAATACATGATGATTTAAAAGTGTGTGGCACTTTCCCCTTCACTCGCTCTCTCTCCTCCCACCATGTGAAGAAGGTGCTTGCTTCACCTTTGCCCTTCTGCCATGATTGTAAGTTTCCTGAGGTCTTTAAGTCATGCTTCCAATTAAGCCTGTGAAACTAAGTGAATTAAACTTTTTTTGCATTAATTACCCAGTCTCAGGTAGTTCTTTATAGTAGTAGTGTGAGAATAAACTAATACAATGGACAACTACACAGCCATAAAAAAAAACAGAAAAAAAAAATCACGTGCTTTGCAGTAGCATGAATGTAATTAGATGCCTTTATCTTAAGCAAACTAATACAGGAGCAGAAAACTAAGTATTGCATCTTCTCACTTATAAGTGGGAGCTAATCATTGAGTACACATGGATACAAAGATGAGAACAATAGACACTGGGGACTACTAGGAGAAAGTGGAGGAAAGAGGGATGAGTGTTGAAAAACTGTTGGGTACTATGCTCACTATCTAGGTGACAGGAACCTTCATACACAAACCTGAGAAACACAAAATTTACCCTTGTAATAAACCTGTGTGTGTACCCCTGAACCTCAAATAAAAGTAAAAAGAAAACAAAACAGCTTTGAGCCTTGCCTGTAAGCCCATTTCTTACTCCTGGTATTCCAGAAGTGCACAATTTTAAAAAAGACAATATGAGAAATTAAAAAAAAATGCTTCCCTGGGAATAATGTCGTTCTACTTCACCTTCCAGTGACCATTTTCTGCTTCCTTTCACTGCAATTACCTCAAAATTGTTCTCTACATGTCCCCTCCCCTGTTCTGTCTGTTCTAATCATATGCCATTGCCACATTGTTTTAATTATTGAATTACATAATGGTTGAGAAAGCTTATCTCCTCTTCCTCTCTTGTTTATTTTTTTAGAGCTTTCTTTGCTATTTATTTTTATTTCTTCTCATGAAAATTAAAACAGCACATGTGGTTTCGGAATAATTACATACTATCTTTTTTTATTTGGATCATGTATATTTTATAATTAATACAGAGAAAAATGGACTTCTTTATAATATTCTTCTTTCAAGAACATGGTGTATCTTTCCATGTATTGATAACTTCTGCCGTGTCTTTAGTAGTATTTAAGATATATTTTATATAGATATTCATTCTTGTTTAATTTGTTCCTATATATTTTATCTTCTTTAGTGTTGTTATAAATTTACTTCTTTCTTTCTCACTGTACCTTCTAATTGTTATATGTGTATATGAAAATATTAATTTGTGTATATTTATTTTATATGTTGATATATTTCTAAATTCTAGTGCTTTCACCTCCTTTCCAAATTTTATAATTCTATTTTGTTTAGCTTCTTTTACATTGTCTAATTACATTGACTTTTTATCTAGTTGGATATTAAATATTAATTATGATATATAAGCGTTCACATCTTGATCCTAACTCCAGGAACAAAGCTTTCAGTATTTCTCTCTTGATATAATACTGACTTTGGGGCTGATTTAAGTATCTTTGATCATGTAACCAAGTTTCAGTAAATTCTTTACTCGTTTTTATTTTCTAAAATTAATTATATAGTTGAATTTTATCAAATGCTTTCTACTATCTTTGGTGATGGCTATTTGGTATTTTTTATTCTGGTAATATGTATTAAATTCTGCTTGCCAATATATTACTTTCCTTTTTTATTGTTTAGTATCCATAATCATACCTTATAACTGCAGCCCTCTTAGTCTTTTTATTCATGTCTTTGTTTCTTTGTCACCCCATCAGAGAACCTACCTGATCACTGGCAATACTACTACTTTACAATAAGTATTTGCTGAGTGATTGAGTGAATCTGTAGGTAGATCGAGAGTTCAAGCAAGATTGTTTATTATCCCACCACACTTTTTAAAATAAGAATAAAAATCAAAGAAAAAGAAAAGAAATTCCCTTTGCATTTGAGTTGAGATAAGTTGTTTGCTTGTTGGGTGTATCCTGCTTTTGTAAAACATGGATGTGCAGCCAGAAATGCAGACTTTGTAAAACTCTCTGAAGTCAGCAGACACATGGCTCCACTGTGAGAGCTGTATGTTCTGACCATACACATGCAAGTGAAGTAAATTGTCCATGTGGGGGCAAGATGAGATAGATGTGGATTGCTGTCATCTTGTTCTAATTTCATCCTTTGTCTCTTGCATGCTGTAAGCTAGTTGTAAGCTTGTTAGCATAATGTTTATAACACTTTTGGAATATAGCATGGGAGTTTTGATCCAAGGGAGGAGTTGTCTCTGGGTCATACTCTGAAATTCTTTGATAAAGCCTCCAATTGGAACACAGAAAATTTCATTTTGTGCTTGAAAGCAATACCAGATCTCACTCATCTCTTAAATAACTACATCTGCTTCTGTGAGCTATGTTGAAAAACTATTTGTGTAGTTTGAACTGTAGCTTTGAATGCTATCTTTCATAGATTAAAAAGAAAGTTGCATAATGCAAAGGATTTAGTTTAGAAATGTCAGTTTGAAAGTAAACTGAAACATATTAGATTGTAAATGCCACTTAAACCGCCTAAAATCTTTGAGGAATGCTATCTTATATTGCAATGTTCCTAGTATTGTGTTTTTAAAATAGAATATGCTCAGTATACTTTATTGATTTGAATTTATTTAATAATCTCTTCTCTGTTATAATACCATTAGCTGGACATTGGGGATTTATCAGCATTTATTAGTATATATTATACTTTGGTTTTTTGTTTTGTTTTGTTTTACAAATAACATACCTTCATGGCTGAAAGCAAATACACAATGGATAGCATCTGTATTGATTAGTTGTTTCCTATTAATGCTACTAAATATTTTTACTCTGTCCTCTGAATGCTTCAGTGTTTTGTTTTGTTTTTTGTTTTTGTAACTAAATATAAGTACTTTGCTCATATGTGATGTTATTCTTGTCTTATTTTTTATCAAATATAAGTATTAGTATGTCATTTTAATGGTTTCCCTGTCTCCTCTGAGTGCTTATAGTCTAATTATAATTATATTTAATGCCTACTTTAATTTCATAGAAAAGTGTATCTAACATTCTTGATAACAGTATGTACTGAATGTTTCCTGAATTCCGAATATTATAATTATTTTGCTGTCAGAATGATATTTATCTTAAAAATAAACATCCAAACCCAACTGGGTAGATAATAATAATGTAATGGAATCAACCTAAGTGTCTATCAACTGGTGATTAGATTAAAAATATGATATGTTTATGTGTATATGTACATATATACATGCACACACTATGGAATACTACTCAGCCATAAGAAATAATAAAATTGTGTCTTTTGCAGCAACATGGTTGGACCTGGAGACTATTATCCTATGTAAAATGACTTAGAAACAAAAAGTCAAAAAAATATATATACATGTTCTCACTGATAAATGGGAACATTACTTCTACATAATGTTTAAGATCATAAATATGTATCTGTGTTCTACTGAATTGAATTATGGTCATGATTCATTTTTTATTTCAGCAGTAATTATATTTTGTGATACATCAACTTGAAGAAGATTTCCAAGATCTTTAAGCAATTCAAAATCTTGGACTGATATTAAATCTTGGACTAATACCCATTGAGTTAATGGATAATCACTGGATATATGGTTAATTTCTATGTAAGAAAGTATTGAACAATTTCTTTTAAGCATGATTTTAAGTTTTTGCTTGACATTTTTATATAGAATATTTTTGGGGGTTACATTCATTTTTGCCACTTTCTAATGGCGTGAAAGAGATGTATGTAGCTGTAGAAAATTATTTTATTTGTATTCATAAGCTTATCTTATCTGCTAAATTGCTTGCATATGATAGACAGTTCTCAATTTTCATACCCTAGTTTTCTTTGAAATATAAGTTGGTTACTTTGATTAAAAGTTATAATTAAGAAAAATGCTCAAGACTACAGTTAGGGGCAATAGCAACTCAGACTTTTGCTTTGTATTTGCTTATTTTGTTTCTGGCTCCCATGATACTTCGGGGACTTACTGATGATCTCAAAGAGCTTCTCTTTGTAGATTATAATTATTGGTACTTATTGTATTAGTAAAAGTGAAATTTAAAAAATATATTTATATTTTAATCTATTTGAAAATAGCCATGAGGAGCAGATTGCAAATTAACAAAATTAATATCTTAGTGATGATATAAAATTGGTTATTACCTCCTGGATTCCCTGAGATCTCTTCTAAAGAGTTAGTTCATACAGAATAATAAAGAACAGAATGAAGATCAAAACTTGTAAAATAAATTTTATTTCCCTTAGTTTATAAGACCTGTCTGCAAAGAAACCATGGAATATGTTAAAATGTTAGCAGAGTTTGTGCAATCTTGTTTACCCTCAGGCTTGGTTCCTTGGTTTACTGAATACATTCAATATATTGAAACAGCATATTCTTTAATTTTAGTGTAATCCACCTAGACAAAATAGATTTCAAGTCTTACCAAATTAATTTTTTATACATTAGGTTGACTTTGCTTATATCTTTGATCAAACAAAAATAATAACAAAACCATAAAAATGACAACAAAATGTCCTCAATTAGGATGAAACTAAAATGCGTTTAAAATGTGTTACCAGGTATTTTATTTAAAAATACATACTGTTCCTTTGATTTCTCAGGCTCCCATAATCATATATGTCCAAATTTCATTTGATACCTTTTAAAAATTTTTGCCTTTCTAAAATCTGATTTTATATGTGTTTAAAGTAAAACAAAATGTCAAGACATACTTTACATTTAAAACTACTATTGACATTTGGGAGTGCCCTGGAAATTGCAAAAATGTATTCCTTCACTGGATAAAAATGATGCAAGAGTCCGGGCACGGTGAGTCATGCCTGTAATCCCGACACTTTGGGAGGCAGAGGCAGGCAGATCACCTTAGGTTAGGGGTTTGAGACTAGCCTGGCCAACATGGAGAAAGCCCGTCTCTACTAATAATACAAAAATTAGCCAGGTGTGTTGGCATATGCCAGTAATCCCAACTACTCGGGGGTTGAGGCAGGAGAATCACTTGAACTCAGGAGGTAGAGGTTGCAGTGAGCCGAGATCACACCACTGTATTCCAGCCTAATTGTTTGCTTTATGGAAAGAAGCTTATCAATGCACCCCATTTCCGTAATTTGTTTTAATCTTGGAAGAAAGACTGAAAAAAACTTGCCAAGTTTTCCTATAGCTATCACTGTTCTAGTATTATTTTGCCTGATGAGATTAGACAACAATAAAATGTTATCAGACATAATTTCAGTTGTTATCTATTTAAAACTTTGTTTGGCTACAGTCTTACTCCTTTAATTTGAATCTAGTATCTATTAAACCAGTGGTTCCCAACCTTTTTGGCACCAGGGAACAGTTTTGTGGAAGATAATTTTTTCACAGCTGGGATGGGGGATGGTTTCTGGATGAAGGGATGAAACCATTCCACCTCAGATCATCAAGTATTAGGTTCTCACAAGGAACTCACAACCTAGATCTCTCACTTGTGCAGTTCCTAATAAGTGTTTGAGCTCCTATGACAATCTAATGTTAGCCTACTGCAGTCATAGAATCTTTAGGGTGTTGCTTTTCCAATTGCAAACCTCTGTGGCCAGTGGTGCCTTTACCTGAATTTTTCTCATGGGCTTTTCCCACTGGCTTGTGCTAACAGCCCAGATTTCACACCTGCCAAGGGCAAGCCAGGTGCATAGCAGCTAGGGGTGTCTGGGTGACTGAGTATGTGGTCCAGCCACTACACACAGCCAGGCACACTGGCTTCTGTGGCAGGGTGGGCAGCTCCAGTTGCAGGCACAGGTGCCAGCTCTGTGTGAGGCTGTAGCTGGACCAGATGTACCACATGCAGCTTCCACGGTAGGCACCCATGCCTGAATAAGGGGAATGCAGTGGCATCCAGAAGCTTGGAGATGCCTGAAACTGCAAAGCTCCAAACACAGTTTCACAGCCCTGGGTCAGAAAGACCCTAAGTCTGGGATTCCCAGCTACAAATCTTCTCTTCTTCTTGTAGCCCACAACATGGCAAGCAGTGGGCGGGGTAGGGTGAGGGGTGTTTCAGCCCTGTTTGTGTTACAGTTCTTCCAGTCCTGACATTTGTGAATCCTGAATCCTTGTCCCATGTTTAGGAAGAATTAGATATGCAGACAACTAGAGGGTGAGCAAGGCAGAGAGGAGCTTCATTGAGCAAAAGAACACCTCTCAGGAGAACCAAAGTGGGGAGCTCCTTTCTGCAGGCAGGTGGTCCAGACAAGCATCCAGCTCTCAGCAGAGAGAAGACCTGCAAAGGGTAGGTCCTTTCTGCAGGCAGGTAATCCTCATGAGTCCAGGAGACAAGAAGTGGGTAGCTTCTTCCTACAGCTGGTAGTCCTGATGTCTATCCAAGTCTGGCTGAGTCTGGTGTTTTTCTGGGATCAGAAGGGAGGAAGGGCATGCTGATTTGTCCATGTGTGGCCATGGGCGGGCAGGAAAAAGTACTGTAAGTTCTCACTCTGGGCTGTGAACTCCACCTGGAAGTGGCTGCCTGGTTCCCAGTCTTTTGAAGGTGGGGTTTCTCTAGGGATACAACCCATTCTGCTCAGGAGCCTGTCTGCTTCCTGTTGCCATCAACATGCTATCCACAGCACCAAGGCTATTCCTTCTGAGGGTCACCTGGCGGGCCATGTTTTCAGCCACCCTCAGCTCCACCTCTGCCTCCATCCCATATTTGTTGGCACCCAAAGTCCAGAGGGGACAGAGGTGGCAGGGGGCTAGTGTGTCAGCCCTGCCCTGAGTGCACGTACACCCTGTCAGGTTGTGACAGCACTGGGGCTTGGCCACAACTCTGCTCCACCCTGGAGTTAGCACTGGGAGCGGGGACAGGCCAGGGAGCAAGAGTAGGCACTTCCAAGACCTGTGGCGGAAGGGGTCTTCCCAGGCCCCTGAGAGTACAGGGATGCCAGGTCTGGAGCCACAGGTGGCCTGCCCTGCCTACTAAGTAGGGGGCAGGGCTCCTGCCTGTTCCTGGCTCCATGGATCCCACAGCCCAGGCTGCAGCCAGCATCTTAGCAGAGGCCACTCCAGACAGGCCACCACCTCCATCATTACTGTACAGCCAGGGTTCCTAACAGGGCACAGAGTGGTACCAGTCCAAGGCTCACAGTTGAGGACCCCTGTTCTAGACCAGTGGTTCTCAGCTGAGACAAACTTAGCCGTAAAGGTTTAGAAAACTAAAGATATTTAGGTCTTTTGCTAAACTTACAGCATCACTTTGCTTAATGTTCTTTGTATAAAAATATATCTCAAGATTATAGCTCAATGTGTATTACATTTTGTCTGTTTTTTAAAGAATGGATTTATTTTTTGTTTTTCTTCCTACAGGAACAACTACATTTTCTTCTCAGTCACATTATTATTATTATGAACCTGCATTAAAACTTTTACTTTTGAAAATTTTCACTAATAAATTAACCATAGACATTGTGAATTTCTGTCATACACATATTATATCTGTTCATTTTGTTTTACACTGATGCTTTCCCTGACACTCTGCTATAAGCTATAGACAAGAGTTTTGTCTTCAATACTGAAGGATAAGCACACAAGGCACTTCAAACTGTTGGCATGTCAAAAAAAAATAGATGCATGACTACACACTTGAACATTCCATGCAAGTGGAGTGACCTGGGGTTTTGAGAACACTTTTTCTTTGGTATCTGGCTTTTTCTGGTTGCACAGAAGATGGCTTCATGAGATTGCTAATCTGAGATCCAGTTGAACAATAATTTCGTAAGACTAAAACAATTGATGAGGACAATTTTATTGTGTTATTTGTGTGAAGTGTTGATTACGTTTTCATATTCTACTTACTGGATAGATAGCTCAACCTTTTCTGTGTCATCTTAAGATCTCTAATCCACAATATTTTTGTAAATATTGTTTTTAAAGTGAAACAATACATTTAGAAATAATAGTAGACTCTAACTTATTCTTACAATTTTAGGGTAGAAAATGCATTAAATATCCTTACTTTTCATGTTAATATAGTTAATTGCATAGGCCCAGGAATAATTTACCTTCCTTTCTACCAGTATATAATAGGAGAAATGGATTATACACTAAAAGACTTACCTGGAGTGTCATATATCAGAATAATGGTAATCAAACTATGCTTATATTGGGAAGCAAAGTTTGGCTATTTTATGGAGCCAGTGCCTACAATTTTCCCCCAGGAAAACTGGCCTGGTATCTAAATAACTGGCTCCATGTCCTAGACTTACCACTGTAAGATGAGGCTTACAACTGTTGATAAGAAAAGTCAATTTTGGAAATGCTAGAGAATACAAAAACTTTTAGAGACTTTGGGAAAAGGGAAATACATCCAAGTTTATAGACATAGCAGATGACATCTGATAGACTTTTTGTGCATTTAGTAATGTCAAGATAGCAAGTAATATAGGCCTTCAAAAATCCAATTCAATATTCCGTTTTAAAACTTTCAGGCAGAAGTTGAATTTGTGACCATAGTGGCTGCTCAGTAATTTATAGTTAACAAATTAGATAAATTAGATGAAATGGACAAATTTCCAGAATAAAACAAACTATTGAAACTGGCTCAACAAGAAATAAACAATCTGAATATACCTATATTAAGTAAAGATTAAATAAGTAAACAGAAAACTACCTACATCTGGCTCAGGCCTATATAGGTTCACCACTGAATTTATTAAATCATAATTAATACCAATTATTCAGAAATTCTTGCAGAACTAGAAGAGGAGGAACTACTTTTCATAACTTTCTATGAAGGCAGTATTACTCTAATATCAAAACTACACAAATTCCAGAACTTTTGTAGGCCAAGTCTAATGGATTAATTGAGGCCAGCAGTTCAAGACCAGCCTAGCCAATGTGGTGAAATATCCTTAATACACACATACACATACACACACGCACACACACACACACACACAAAAAAAACACACATATACACACACAACTATAGTGTATATACTATGGTCTATATTTAGTATATTCTGCAAGAGATCCAGAATACTTCAAAAGCAATCCTAAAAAAGAAGAATGAAATGGATGAGTTCATATTTACTGATTTCAAAACTCACTGCAAAGCAAAGGTAATAAAGACAGTGTGATTTGAATACAAAGGTAGATGTATATTTGTATCAAACTAAACCCATTAATCTATGGCTATTGCTTTTTGGTAAGGATACCAAACTCTTTCAACAGGGAAAATGGTCTTTTCAACAAATCATCCTAGAACAAAATGGCCAAAGCAAAAAAGTAAAGCTAGACCCTTACCTCACACCATATACAAAAATTAATTCAAAATTTGTCAATAACCTAAATACATATGTAAAAACTATACATCCTTTAGAAGATTTTATAGGAGTAAATCTTCATGATTTTGAATTTGCTAACGATTCTTAGATGTGACCCTAAAAGCATGAGCAACAAAAGAAAACATTGTTTTTCATAAAAAATTAACTTTCATGCTTCAGATGATAGGATTAAGAAAGAGACAAGATAATTCACAGAATGGGAGAAAGCATTTGCAAATTATCTGAAAAGAGACCTGTACACATATGTTTGCAGATATAAGCATGTGAGAGTATATAAAAAGACAACCAAATTGCTAATGGACCAAGAATCCAAATAGACATTGCTCTAAAAAGATTACACATGACCAATAAACATATGAAAAGATGCATGACATCTTTAACCATCAGAGAAATGCAAATTAAACTACAAAATACCATTTCATATCCATTAGGATGTCTAAAATAAAAAAGACCAATAATAACAAGTGTTGAGGAAAATGTGGAGAAATCAGAACCGTTTATGTGCTGCAGGTAGAAATGTAAAATGATCTGGCTGTTTTGCAAATGTCCTGAAAAGAAACAAAAACTTGTGTACAAACAAAATCTTGCAAACAAATGTTTATAGGTGTATTATTTATAATAACCAAACAGTAAAAGCAAAACAACATGTCCATTAATAAACAAATGAAGAAATAAAATGTGATGTGTTCACACAATGGAATAAAAAAAATACTGTCATGCCAAAACATGAATGAATCTTAAAACCATTATGGATGCAGAAAACCACCATGGCATGTGTATACTTGTATACCAGTCCTGCACGATATGCATGTGTACCTGAGAACTTAAAGTATAATAATATTTAAAAAAACACAAGTGAAATAATTTTGTCACAGAAGGTCACATACTATATTATTCCACTTGTATGAAAGTCCAGAATAGGGAAATCTATTGAGACAAAATGTAAATTAGTGGTGTTTATAGTTGGAATGAAAGTAGGGATGGGGGATAGAGAAGTGATGGCTAAAAGATCTATTGTTTTTTCTCAAGGTCATAAAAATATAATGAAATTGTGGTAATGGTATAATGTCTCTTTGGATGTATTAAAATATACTTTACTAATATACTAAAAACTGCTTTGAATATGAAGTATTATATGATATGTGAAGTATATCTCAGTGAAGTTGTTGAAAAGTGCAGTGTGGTTCTAGATTTGTAAAACCAACTTGAAGAGGTCTATATTGTAAATGAACACTCTCATGTATCTATATAAACTATAGGCCAAACATTATGAGACTAGCAATATTTTTAATCAAGGATATTTTTCCTTGAGATTAGTATATTTAAAAAGATGAGAGTGTAAGAAAAAAATTGCAAAAGTGTTTTAAATGGGCACTTTTTTTTCCAGAAAACTAATAATAACATACATTATTCTTGATTATAAAAATAAACTTTAGTTATTAAGTGGAATGCAACTGATTTTTGCCCAAAGGATAGAGTGGTTTTGCACTAATTTGTAAAATTATTTCAGCATTTTTAGTATTCTCATATAAGTATGATATTTTGAATTCTCCTTTGAATTGTTGTAATATCTTACTTGTTCCTTCATTAATTAATGAGTTAAACAAAATCTTTGAAGCATTTTCATTTTATATTTGTGTGACAGCCATAATTATTCCTTCTATAAAAATTCTTTAAATACTTCTTTTTCTTATTTTTCTTTCTAATATTTAATACAAAACTACAAAATGAAATGCAGTAGAGAAAGGAGATGAATTTCTGAACATTTTCTTATTTTGAGACATCCTTTTTCTTCTTTCAGCATAACAAGGAGTTTGCATACATTGTAGTATATTTGGATATTTTTAGTTTGAAAAACAAATCACAGTTTTTTCTTAATTGTTTTATTGAATTCATTTACTGGTTTACTGAAGACTTTAAAGAGGGCAAAAGAGATGTATTTGTTAATTTTTTTAGAAGTATCCCACTGATTACTGTATAAATCATATTTATTAGATTATTTGGCAATCTAGTAAATATCAATGAAAATCAACTTTAACTCATAACTTTAATATTTTCATACAATCAAAAACTGGAGATACACTTTAGGCATAAAATAAATTGTTATAATTGATCAGAATATCTTGAATATATTTTTTACAAATAACTAGTGGTTTCTACTAGCAGATTAAAATCAAGAGAAAATTAAAAGTAAGTTCACATTCAAAAAGTTAATAAGCAATAAATACAGAACAACTACTACTAGTAATTCTATGTACATTGGATTACATTTAAACAAACACTGCATTCCAGAATGGATATTTTACAAATAAATGCACTGGAGTTAACTTTAGGAAAGAAAATGACAAATTAGAATTTAGAAAATTAAAATATGACTTTCACAAGTAATCACAGTAAAATGGTAGATCTACATTTTAAAACTGGAAATTCCCCAAATCAGTTTTTTGATAGCAAAGAAGTTTGCTTTTAAAAAGTGTCAGATTTACTTTTCTTTACAAGTATGATACAAAAATCTTAAGTAGCATTCAGCTTTTGAGGAATCTAACACTTTAAAATATTAATTCTAAAAATATATGGGTACATAACTAACAGTGATTAATCATGGATGACTGGAACACCTCAAGACTGTACAACAGATAAACCCTCGCTATAAAAGAAATCTGATCTATAATTAATATTATAAAAGCACAACAAAAATACTTGAAAATTATATGTTCATTTTAATATAATCTTTGATAATTCACCATTTTTTACTGTCACTTCTACTGTCAAGATGTTTGAGACTTGACAGTTTATCTAGAAGACTGATGTATTTTAACAAGGTCAGCAAAGGATTTAAATATATGTCTTTGAATAATAAATATCTAATAACTGAGTTTATTAAAATGAATTTTTGTATAACTTAGGCAGTTGAAGTTCCAGAACAGCCTGTGATCCTTTCTATGGCAGCTTATTATCATATTCATGTTTGAAACAAAACAGTACGTTTTCATGCATAAATTATAAATGTACTGACCAGACCATTAAATATGTTAATTCTTACTCATTTAGATAATTTTTCTTAGCAATTTTAATTGAGTTCTGAACTCACCATCTATTGATAGCTTAAGAAGCAACTTATGTGAGTAATTCATTAGTTTCATCTATTTTAAGCAGACTGATACACTTAAAAAAACAGATACACCTGACTTTCCAAAATTGACTTTTACTAACTGAAGTCATTCTTGTCCTTCAGAGATTTCAATGGAAAATAACATTAGAGAAAATGAATCCCATATAGATGTCACTTTAATTCATTAGCAAGGCTTTCTTCTACCTTTACTTAATAAGGTCTGACTATAATTCAGTAAGGTCTGACAATAATTCTTTCTCAATGATATATTCAAGTATTTCCCTAGTTTGTATTATATACAGCGTCTCTATTAAAATACAAAAGCATTGCATACAATACATATTGTATCCCTTTAGTTTTTTTTTTCCTTGAATAACCTGGGACATTTCCAAAGCTATATAAATTCATAGGTAAAAGTCAGTAAAGTAATATTTTAATGGGGCAAAATCTATAAAAGTAGCAGATTGGTATTTATTACAGTAGTTGTTTAAAATTTTGGGATTAGAATGTGAGTTCATTGTCAAAATGAAAAAAGAAATATGTCAAACACACCTATTAATAAGGTATGAGTCATCAAAACAAATATATTCAATAATAGTGATCTTGTGTTTTTAAAATAAATATCTTTTATTATAGATGTTTCTGTTCTATTAGTTCTCAGACTTCTGATGCTGGCATCTGGTTGTCTTTAAAATATTCACCAAATATAGAATTCCAGACTCTATTTCATTTTTTAAAAACCAGCCCAGATACAGTATCGGATATTAACATGCAAACATTTTTGCTTTATATATCTGCTTTAAAAATTACCTAGGTTATATATATTTCATTTGAGACTATAAAATAAAACAATGGAGTATTTACACACTCATTTTTCTCAATTTCTTTTTACAAAATTCCAAGAAAATAAGAAATCCTTCACTGATTTTCTTTATGTAAAATGATTGCTATTTTGTTTATACAGTAGAAACGGAACGGACAAAATTTCTATTTACAGGTACAGGGAAATGAATTCCCTCTCACTGTAAGACAGGAAGAAGCTGACAAGGTGTTTTTAGTGTCGACTAAGATGTTTCCCTAATGATATAGAAGTAGGATTGTGTATTATACATCCCGTTCATCAAGTTTTGACAATGGATATGCCACAAAGTATAACTGATGTGTCAGCAAATGAGTAGATATAACAATAGTACTCAGTTGCTTTTCATAGAGAAAAGAAAGCCAACAAGGATAATTAACTTCTGGTATTGTCCATTTGAAAGGGTAATTACAAAAAGAACTACAGCAGTCTCTGGGCGAAAAATGTCAAATGCACCAATGAAGACGGTATGAAGAGTTTTAAAACTAAAAGCTAATTTTCCCTTTATGTCTATAGGTCTTAGATCTCCTTGAGCAATAAAAGTAGAATCATGGCCAACATGTATAGGAATTTTTGCAGTCATTTATCTGTGAATTCATGCAACGATGTGCTGAAGCTGGCTTACACAAGCTCAGAAAAGTTGATTGTGCTTTTCTCCAATTCCACATTTGGTGATGTCAGGTTGGTAGCGTCTCATCAGGCATAGTGTGAGTATTTACTGGCAAACATTATAAACCAGGATTTCTTTTTTCCCACATAGAGCTGGCTGTTACACTCTTATCAGCACACTACTAATTTCATGAGGCTTTTCTTTATGAGATTCAAAAAGTCATTTGATATTGAAGTCGTTCTGGCTATAGAGTCATGGAGCCAAGTCTTTGAGTTAGGAGTGGCACAAAACAGTCAAGCAACAATCCTTCTATTTTCAATCATATATATTTTCTGGTTTTAGGATAACATTTTCAATATCATGGATGCTTTTTCCATTTAAGTGTTCACTAGGATAGTCATGACTATAACCTGGACCATCACTGATTGTTGACACTGTGTAAGACGCACTACGAAGAGCTTCAGAGTTGGAAAAGCTGTTTCCAAATTGGATTTTGTATTGATTCCAGTGTCTTTTCAGAATTGCTTGAACCTATCAATCAAAAAGAAACAGAAAAAGAGCAACCCATTAATTGAAATGAAGACACTGTTTTTGAAGCACAACTAAACAGGTCTTGGAGAAGAGTTTTTTTAAAAAAATGTTATGTTAATTTGTGAATAATATAGCTTCATTTTCTTACTTAATTTTAAAAACTAAGTGTACCATCTTTACATTAGGAAATATATTACAATTACATTGTACTTTACATTCCATGAATATTTTTCATGCCATGTTTTTCTTCAAAGCTTTTATAATGCCTATGTATTTATTGTTGGCAAACGAATAGGTAATGAGAACCCCCATTTACAAGACTTCATGTACAGTGTCTAGTTTATATTAATGTATTTATTAAAAGAATTAGGAGACAATTCTTAACAGCATAAAAGAAGAGAAAAATATACAAAAGAAAAGTTAGAATGTGAAGAATACAAATCATCATCATCAGCAGCAGAGGCAGTAACAGCAACCTTTATTTTTGCGTGATGCCCATATGTCAGAAATTGTGCTACATTCTAAAAAAAGAAGCATGATATTTGTCCTCATGGAGTTCATTACACGGAGGAAAGAAAAGTGTTGAACAAATAAATATAAATGTGATGAATAGTATAAAAATATATTTAGGAATGTAACAACTCCACTTTTACATATTTGAATCCTCTTCTGCTGAATGAATTTGGAGTTTAATGACTTCCTTCCCCTGTGTTTGAAGGTAGAGATCAGAGGTAGATGGTCCTATGCAGTAAAAGTATTGGTCTTAATGGAATGTAAGGCACTGAAATGTATGTATTTAAATAGTCTCATTTGTGCCCATGGACTGACAATTTTCTTCAGTGTCAGTCAATGTGCACAATGAGACTATTTAAATACATCTCTAGCTCAAGTACCTGGACTTTTCCAGGTCTGATGAGTGAGCACACTGGCTTGAAGCAGCTGCTTCTAGGTTATGAATGTGTTATCCAATTCTCTGTGACCCAAAGTGCGTTTGCTTGAAATGGTTTTCCCCAAGCTCTCTATTGCTCGTTGGCTCTTTCAGGACTTTTCCAAAGGGAATCTGAGTGTCTCACAGCAATTTTTGGGTAATTCTTGTTCTACATACTCATGAAATAATTGTTTAACTTTCTAGTACTTATACAGAATTTCTCAACTTTCTCTTCACTATATTCATGTATACAGATCTATATTAAATCTTTTAAAAGAGCTTACTTCTTTCTTTTTATTTCCTAGTCCAATCCGTTTAAAAACATATACACACACACTAAACCTCAATTTCTCCAATTACATTATGTGGAAAATAGGTGTTCCGGGACGTCTGCAACTTTACAGAATACTTTGAAGTTTCTGTTAAAGTATCTTATATTCTGTCACTTAAAATAAACCCAAAGTTTTATTATCTCATTTCATGTGGAAAAAAAGAAGGAGCAAAGATAAAGTCAACAATTTATTTAGGTAGAACTCAACATGAGGTATTAAAATTACCATTTAGTTGCTCTCTACTGTATAGTTCAAAAATTATATAATTAAAATGAAATAACTTTATATTAAAAGTTACATTATGATGAAATTCAGTACATTTAGGACTTTTCAAGCTTAATTTAAAAAATATATGGTAACCATATTTGAAGAAAATAATTCATATTCATGTAAATATGCTTTCAAAATGAAAGCATTTATAAGGCAATAAAATTTATCTTGCAAAAATTAAACTTTCCTCTCAATTTAGTAATATTCTAAATCCTCCACAAAAAATATCTAAATTAAGATAATTTCTTTATCGTACTTTAGGTTCTGGGGTACCTGTGCAGATCATGCAGGATTGAACTAATATTTGCATATGTAACAACCTCAAGATCATGAGCAAACTACAAATTGAATGGTTTCAGATTGTGAATTTGAAGTAAATATTCAGAGATTCAAAGTAAGAATGACCATTGATGAATTATCTAGATACATCTGATGAGAAATTTTCTGATCCTTATTTTTTGTTTCATAAATTTCTCCTCATTTTATTACTAAATACTGGATTGGTTGAGTACATAAACAATATAGTTTCTGGTAGAGAGGAAGTAGAATATAGCTTTGTATAAAAATTCTATATAAAGGTTGAAAAAACGCTGACAGGAAGCCATATCTTAGCTATGAGTCTACTACTTAAAGTCTTAAAAAGGAAAGCTTAAATTCAATTTGGGAGGAAAATGGCTATTGAAATTTTTGAGTGTTTGCTCTTAAAATATCTACTTTGATTAAGGTCATCATTCTATTTCTTCCTTGCAACTAAATCATCAGAAAAACCATAAAAAGCCAATTTCCTGAACTGTGGGGTCTTACTATAGTTAAAAATAAACCTAATTAAAGATCCACAGGCATTGTAGTCTTGTTTGTTTATGTTATTTGCTCTAAGGATGTTACATGTTTCTTCTGCTTCCTCTAATACAGTATCACACCTGTTAAATAGGACATTAAAGTGACTACTCTTAATAAACTTTCAATGAGAAAGTATTAATGGGGAAGAGAAACAAGCCAATTTCCATTGTAAGGGGAGATAGCTGAGTGTTATTAAATATATGAATATGTTTTATTGGTTTATTCATAAGCATGATATAAGCAGTAAGGCAAATGTTTAGAATGTAACATTACACCTTTATATACCCATTAACACCAGATAAAGAACTAACTTTATACTCCTTAATGTGAATCAATTTAAAATATTTACAGAGCTTTTATAAAAAGTCGATCTGGTTCACATTAAATAATTTGGATTTAATTGTTTTCAACAAATCTTATTTGTTCATCTTATAGAGTATCTACGTTCAGGTGTTAAATATACTCTTCTGATGACTGGAGTCCCTAGTTTATGATCACACTGCACACTTTTGTCTAAGGGCACTAGGGATTAAATGAAAGTAATCCAAGCACTTGTCAAGCCACATTTATTTAACTAGTGAGAAATGCTAATAGGAAGATGTTGGCTGAAAAGTACATAAAAGGTGGGAGAGAAAAAAATACAAATATTAAGCTAAAGGCAGGCACTTGACCTAATATGGATAACAAGGAAACTAAGCCTGAGCAAATGATTTTAAGAAGTACATGACATAGTTG
The DNA here is from genome assembly GCF_048565385.1 of Saimiri boliviensis. Lineage (NCBI taxonomy): Eukaryota > Metazoa > Chordata > Mammalia > Primates > Cebidae > Saimiri > Saimiri boliviensis. The sequence goes on along the minus strand of NC_133453.1, from coordinate 52,999,654 downwards.
GATCAAAATGAATTTGGCAATTGTTTCTTCATGTTATGAGAGTGGGAAGAAGAGGCATTGAGACAAAAAGGGAGGGATTATAGTATTTCTTAAGATGAGAAATGAGTCATACTCAAACAGGGATTTTATCTCTAGAGATGAAGAAAAGGGACGGATATTAGAAATGTTGTGAGGAACCAAAGGATTTGGCAACTGCCTAGCTCAAAGATTTTGTATTATTGTAATTTTCCAATGTCAAAATTTTCTCAATTTTAGGACATGGCAGACAATCAAGGTTCTGTGTCCCTTTTGTTTACACAGAGTGTAACAGGAGTGTTAGGTATTACTTTAGATATTCCCTGGGCACTTTTTCTACACAAAAGGGCCAATTTGGGGATTTTGATCTAAAATGACTAATGTTCCTATTTGCACATGTATTTTTGAAAATGAGTGATTTAACAAATCAAATAATGAATATACTGAGTAGCTAATGAAGTGGAGCATGATGCTAAAAACTTTATCTTCCTTAGCTTATATTTCTCTTTCTGAGACCTATGTAGAGAACTTGCTTTAATTTCCCTTTAAGACAGACACAGGCTGGCACAGTGGCTCATGGCTGTACTCCCAGCAATTTGGGAGGCTGAACTAGGTGGATCACGAGGTCAAGAGATCGAGACCATCCTTGCCACCATAATGAAACCCTGACTCTACTAAAAACACAAGAATTAGCCATGTGTGGTGGCAAGCACCTGTAGTCCCACTACTTGGGAGGCTGAGGCAGGAGAATCGTTTGAACCTGGGAGTCCGAGGTTGCAGTGAGCCGAGATTCCACCACTGCTCTTCAGCCTGGCGACATGGCCAGAATCCATCTCAAACAAACAAACAAACAAACAAAAAAACACAGACTCCCAGATTCCTGAAGGTTGTCATTTCCCAAAATATCACAGCCAAGATGAAAAGTAGCATATTTGGTATTTAAACACCTTACTGCGTTTATTCTACACTGCTTCCTATTACAAAATATTTTACTAGTGAGTATGTTTTGAATATTTAAAATTTACTTTATAGAGTTATAATCTGTTTCTGTAGATACAGAGGTCTGCCTTTCCTATTTCATGCATGTTATTTAGCATATCGTTTATATCACTCTCATCTGTATTTAATTATTACATCTTACACAAGTAGCATTTAGGATTATCTAATTCAGGGTATATAAATTAAATTTATAGAGATATAGAATAACATCTTTGCATTATTTATCAAACAAATGATTTATCTATTTTTTGTAACTGCATTTTCTGTCTATACTTCTCATTGACTTCAGAAAAAGTTGCTCTTGTCTTCTGTATAGCAGAGTAATTATGGAAGTACCACTTAAAGGTATGAAATATAGCCTACAATGTATGAGAGCTCTATACCTCATTATAAATAAATAAATATGTAAAATAAATACCTGTGTTGAACTTGAAATATATTTTAATTAAAAACTAAACATTGAATTTTATTATATGCCAAGATGAAGAAGTAAAATATTACTTAAGTAAGAGTAAATAACATGTTACAATTTTTCATGATGTGTACATGATTTTGAATGTTCATTTGTTTTATAGGAATGGTTGTCATAGGTTATACCAACTGGTCTCATGTGTTCCCCATCTGAAGCTTTATGATAAGCTTTACAGTTATCAAGCATCTCTCAGCTGCTGTCTGGAGTTCTAAACTTTGTTCAGTTTTGCCAAAATCCTCCTACAGGTTAAACTATGTCCAGCAGATTAAAATATATAAGGAGCTAAGTCAGTAGAGTTCAAATTACTGAGTTGTAACACATTTGTATGCATAAGAAATATGTTACCAGTTTTCAAAATGCCTAAAACTTTCCAAGCAGGAAATGCATGAATAAAAATCTAAAAGTATTGAAGAGTACATGGTCATGTTATAAATCTGAGCATTCTCTTCTAAATTTCCTAACCCACTGAATTTCTTCCCTGTATAACTGAGAGTTTAATTTTTAAAATGCTTTGGTATTCACCATAAAATTGTTTCCACAGGCTACATTGCAAGACAGGCCAAAAAGAGAAAGAGGGAAACAAGATGATCCTATTTCTTATTTCCTTTTCGAGTGTATGTTCTATGAGCGTTGGGATTACCTAGCACTGTATCTAGGGAAAAGTTCAAACATAACGGGAGTCAAAAAGTATCTTAAAAGACTAGATGAATATCTTTTGAAATATTTTTAAGTGAGGCTGAATTTTCCCTACCTTTGAACTCCATTATGACCTGAGCTTTTGAGAAGGAGAGTCAAACCTATGAAAAGAGATTATATGGTTCTTTCCTGATGGAAATTTAAAATGGTTGTTCCTGGGGAATTTATGATTTTATCTTATTTAAACACATGTATAGATAGATAGTAAATATAAAATAATAGAAGGAATCAAATCAATTTCCATACCTCTCCATTAAAGAAGCAGAAAATGGTGGAGACCAAAAGACCCTGTAAAAGACAAATAGAATGATCTGAATCCAAATGGAAAGATACATGTATTTGTAAACAAATAGCTGTACAAGTAGTCAGAAGTAAAACCAAAGCTATATGTATATATAATACCAAACTTCTCAAGCTGCCTTCTTATCAAGAATGCCATACCTGGAAGTGCATATGGATGTGCATGATGTAGTCATATATCTCCTCTGCAATCTTTCCTTCAGGTCGCCATGGAAACAGCACAAATTCAATGCCAAGCAATGGCACTAAGATAAGAGTAGCTCTCACAGCTTTCATGTAGAGATTGGATTCCGCTTGGTGTGTAACTTTTAACTTGGTGATGAGAACACGTACGATATTTAACAAGAAGAAAAGATTCACCTAAAAAGAAAATAAAATGGCATCTGAAAATAATTTCATGTTTATTATTAAGAAATATTGTTCGAGTATCTCCAATTGTATAAATCTTAAAACATTTTTAATGTATAAGAATATTTTAAAGGATATGATTGCCTAAGATATGAATTTATATTTCTGGAATTGTGATTTATCCATTTAACAGGTACATCAATTTTAATAAACAAGTTTTAGAAAAGTAAAATTAAATTATGATAGAATTATTGTGGAACGTATTCAGTTAAGGAGTATTTCAGTGTTTTTCTGAGCTCATTTTTACATACAATAAAAAAATTCTGTGGTCTAAAAATGCTTTTGAACATTTTCATATCAAAGAAAATAAATGTTTATAGAAAAATGCTAATTTTTAAACCATTACTTCTTAATCATATCCAAAGTATATACTTTCCAAATGTATATTATACCATAATAATCATTTTCAACTTTTAAACCAAAAACTTTCCTGTTTCTCTTTGTAATAATAATAATATTTAAAACACCTCTCCAAAATGGTACTGTAATCCTCTTTTACTTATGAGGGAACTGAGTTATACAATTGAACAAACTAATATTCAACCCAGGTCATTGTAGAGCTAAAATAATTTGGCATTCTACAAATCCTCCTCTTGATTACTGCTGTAATGACATATATTCAATATTTTTGTGCCTTAACAACTTTACCAAAGACACAGTAGCTTCTTTGGATGGGAGACATAAACCTTTAACAATATAATGTTACTCAGCAAACAGAGTCCTACGAAACATATTTACTTCTCTTTCTCTGTCTGAATACAAGTTTATCTTTTTCTTATTTTCACCCAAGTCAGGGTTTATCACTTCCTTATTTTCACCCAAGTCAATATCTTTTACTTGTCTATTTTCTTTATGCCCATTCCTTATGCCTTCCATAGAGTCATGAATATTAATTCCAGAAGCACTCCATAGGGGCTAATTGCTATTCTGATTTCTTTTTCCTCACCCTTAGTTCTGGCACCTGCCTTTTGTGCAATAATCTTACATTTTCAAACTATTAATCAAATATCATTTATATCCATTTATTATTTCTCATTTATTATAGAAAGAATTGACAAATTGCATCCATTTGCTAAGTTGACACGTCATAAAAATAACTGGGCATAAAAATATTCTACTATTTTTAGAAAAGTTAGTGGAACATATGCTTCAAAATATACAGCTCACTATATTCCTAATGGAAACATATCTATAAAAAGCAATGTTTGCAGACACAGAAATGTGATGAAGACAGAAGCAGAATAAGCCATTTCAACAGGTGTGAGAATGAAACGTGATGAATCAACATGTCAGCTGTGATTCCACTCATCGTAGTATATTCCCTTCCTAAGCATCCATTGCTCTTTTTAAAAAGATAATAGTGCACTTTTATCTGCTTAATATAGAATATTTTATAATCTTAATATATTATATAATAATTTATAAAAACACAGTAGAAATGTAGCAATTTAGATCCCGATTATATAAAAATTTTTAAATGCAAAGTGCTTCTTCAAATGGCAAGTCTGATTTAAAATGTGAAATTAGAAACTAGAGTTGACAATGGAATTAATTATTCTATTATCTATTTTATAAATAATTGTCTTAGAGTGAATCAGATGCTATTTTCCATGCTATTTTTCAACAAAACATAGTTTTTGAAAATTATAATTCTCATCCTACTTCATTTTCTGTAAATGCTTCCATTTACTGTAAACAAAAATAGAAAAAGAATTTTAAATTTTAGAAGAACTATGTCTGAATTTCACTCACCCTACAGCAAAACTAGTTCAGTAGAAGAGAAGAAACCTTAAACTGGCATACTCATAAAGGATCTAGAACCAGAAATACCATTTGACCCAGCAATCACATTCTTGGGCATATATCCAAAGGATTATAAATCATTCTGCTATAAAGACACATCCACAAGTATGGTTATTACAGCACTATTCACAATAGCAAAGACTTGGAACCAACCCAAATGCCCATCAGTGATAGACTGGATAAAGAAAATGTGGCACATATACACCATGGAATACTATGTAGCCATAAAAATGATGAGTTCATGTCCTTTGCAGGGGCATGGATGAAGCTGGAAACCATCATTCTCAGCAAATTAACACAGGAACAGAAAACCAAGGACCACATGTTCTCATTCATAAGTGAGAGTTGAACAATGAGAACACATGGAAACATGGAGGGAAGGATCACACAGCAGGGCCTGTTGGGGGTTGAGGGAAAGGGAAGGGATAGCATTAGGAGAAATTCCTAATGCATATGGGGCTTAAAGCCCAGATGACAGGTTGATGGGTGCAGCAAACCACCATGGCATATGTATAGCTATGTAACATACTTGCATATTCTGCACATTTTTCCCAGAATTTCAAGTATAACCAAAAAAAATTAATAGCAGCTGTAACTAAAATATAATTTCCAAGGACTGTAATTGCATTATGATCTCTAATACTCTCTTAGACAAAGCATGCTAGTTTGCTAGTTTGTATTAATTTACATTCTCATTCAAATAATGTAATACACCTGTAATCCCCAGCACTTTTGGAAAACAAGGCAGATAGATCACTTGAGCCCAAGAGTTCAAGACCAGCATACACAACACAGTGAGACCCTGTTGGTAAATTTTTTTTTTTTTTAATTCGTCAAGCATGGTGGTGTATACCTATAGACTGAGCTTCTCAGGAGCCTGAGTTGGGAGGATCCCTCAAACCCAGGAGTTGTGGGCTGCAGTGGGCTATGATTGTTCTACTCCACTCCAGTCTGGGCAACAGAGCAAGACTTTGTCTCAATTAAAATAATAATAATAATGATAATAGTATAATAAAAGCATCTAATGTGACTTCTGTTTTCCTGCAACTACACTCAAATGTCTAATTGGTGCACTCACATTAAGTGATAATAATTATAAAGTAAAAGTTACATAAGTATTTTGGTTTTTCTTGTTTGCCATCTCACCCCCCTCCTTGCTAGATTCATCCTCTGTTCCTCTCTCTACTACAGGAGGCTGATGTCTGTGGACAGTATTACCCAGACTTCCTTGCCCTGTGACATCTGCTGCGTCTGGCTAATGGGGAAAACCAAAAGATAAGAGTATGGGAATAAAGATAAATTTGAGTATTTGTTTCTGCTGCTGCTTTTCTGCCAGGCTGTGGTTTTGCTAGTAGTTGTTTTTCTCTACTCAAGATCAAATCTCTTATTGGGTGACTCCTCCCAATGCTCAACCCACTGCACTAACACTCTTCTCTTTGGGTCTAGCTGTGATAACGGCATCCCACTGTTGGTCCCTAATAGCTCACCATCCCTCACTAATTAGTTCCTTTGCCTTTCCTGTCCGTACATCACATATGATACCTTCAGGAAACCCTATTCATTTAAGCACTGTGAGCATGCATGTCTGTCTGTGTCCACTGGAATCCTGAAGGATACCATAGGCCAGATGATTCAGAAATAAAGTTGAAATGTGAGCAATAATAAGGAAAGGAGAATGTATTACATACCAGTAAAGCAGCACAAATTGGACCATGGATAATGTAGAGGAGATGGGTATCAGAACTGATCCAGCAACTAGAGAAAACATAAAAACATTATGTTAAAAATTTTTATTTTGCTTTGTTCCAGCAGAAATAATAAAAAGAGATTTTCTTACTTGTCATTGTAATATAAGCTTCTAGCAATGGCATGTATACAAGCGGGAATCAGTGGAAATCCTGTAATACCAAAGAAAAAGAAAATAAATAGGATTTTTTTTCTACAGATCGTATTTCTAAAATATGTAACGAAATAGAAAAATTCAAAGATATTCCAGGAGCAAACAAAGTACTCACTATTTATTTGTTGAGTAAACATTATTTGTATAGTCAACAGTACACATTATAAAGTATTAGGTATTTACATTTTTATGTTTGTGTGTATATATTTATGTTTTCTTCTAATATAAGTCATAATTCATTTTAAATCAGTGTACTTCAGAGCTTAAGTCTGAAGATGTATTTCTTACGCCCCAAGGATTAGAAGAAATTCAGCATTCATGTACTTTCTGTGAGATGGAATGGCCAATGTTTGGCACATTATCAGATGCGGAAAAAGCTGAGAATCACAAGAACTTCCACTATCAGAGAGATTACTAATAGAAATCCATTATTTGAAGAACAGAAGAAGAAAAACAGAAATTAATTTATGTACCAAAAATTTGGCATGCTTGGTACATTCTAAATTAGCTCTTCTGAATGTAAAATTAGGCAAAACTTTATAAAGGTAATCAAAATACAGTAAAATTGTGTGTGTGTGTGTATACACACACACACACACATATATATGTATATCTATTTCTCTTTAGATATAGATGATAGCTTAGATAGATATGTGATAGGTAGACAGGGAGAGAGAGAGAGAGAGAGAGAGAGAGAGAGAGAAATAGGATAGGTAAATAGATGATAATAGATAAGTACAACTTCAGTTTTGTTTCTGGAAACTAGTCCTGTTAATTTCTTCACTTCATATTTTGTATTATTCCAGTTATTTTTAACATGTCAGAAGTATAACACTGTTTGCTTTGTGAAAAATACCACATCAGGAGATTGTATGGAAAAAAATAAACCTTTTGTTTGCCTTTTATGCAATTACTAGTCCCTCTACTCTTATCATAAAATGACAATTTTTTAAAACAAATAGTTTTAGAATGAAACTTCAAAGATGTAAACGCAATACTTTAATTGTACACATGGCAAAAATGAATATTCAGAACAGTACAAAGACTAAATCCCTAATTTATGATGCTACTTCTATTGTTTTAGTCACTACATATTCAGCAGAGATACACTATTCATTGGCATATTCAATAGAAAAAAAGACACTATTATATGTTGACTTGCGACTACTGAAAACAATGGATGAGTCAGTGATACTTTGCCTAAAATATTACAATTTACAAAAATAGGCAAAAATTAATCACCTGATATTCTTTAAAAATGATTGTTCATTGGTATATTTGTATTACAAAGGAACCTGGCATCCTCCAGAGGCTTTTTTAATCCATTGAATCAGCAGGTATGTATAATGGCACTTACCCCACCCAAGAAAATAATACCACATCAAGTGTTGCTTTTCTGCAAAAACGGCCACCACAATGAGTGTGTGTAGGTAAATGCCTTCACAGAGCATCCAAAAGTAATTACAGCCCATCAAGTAAAGATGAATGAACTGGGACACCTTGCAACTAACCTATGAGAAAACAAAACAAAACAATATACTTGTTTATGAATTCACATGTAAAACAAGAGTCTGGTTTAGCTCAGGGAACATGGAACTTTGTCTCCTCTACACAAAATCCTGTATGTTAATAACTAGGATTTGTGGAATGCCAGTCTTCATACTCATCTCATGATGTTTATAGCCATAGACTCCAAATATTTATAATGGTATATCTTTCAGAAAAAATGTATAAGTTCTAAATCTACTTTATTTAGTGAATGTGTATTTTCTGAATGTGTTTTTGTTATGTAATTATAAGCTTAAAAGTTTCACACATAAATAACTTTACACTTACAGTGACATCATCATGAATCCCTTGACTATTGCATTCTGTTGGAAGTAATAGTAATTTTAAAACTAATTAATTCATTAAAAGTGTTCAAATACTTGAAAAGTTTTGCATATTACATACTACCCGTGCAAATGCTTATTAAATAATAATCTAATATGTCCATAGGTTATCCCGTCCAAATATGGGGTTTGAGGGCTTTTGCATAAGTAAAAACAGGACAAAATTATGGTTTTCCTTCCTCTTTTCCTGAGGTCTCCACTTTTGCTTCTCTACTTTTAAAGAGGCAGGAAGAGACACATTCAAATTGGGGTTAAAAACACACACACACACACACACACACACACACACACACACAAAGGAGTAAGAGAGAGAGTTTACTTGCTTAAAGAGGAGAAAACAATTAGAGCTCTCCCAGAAATACATGGCCCGTTACTCCTATTGGCTCCAGTTTCTAGTCTGGTAATGAATAAATGTTTAATGGCAATTATCATTATTTTAGAAATGGTTTTTTTAACCAAAATTAAAATTGAAAAGAAAATGCACTGATTGTTAATATTGGCTTATCACAGAATGGTGGTAATGGTATTTGCATAGGAGTTGGCCTAAAAATATTTTTACATATATTGTTTTATTTAATTCTTTCAGTAGTCCTATGAGGTATACATTCTCATTAGCCATATATTTTATAGATAAAAAACTTAGGACCAGAGAATTTAAATGATTTTCCAACATTTATACATCAATCAAGTCTACAACCTGAACATAATCTTATAATTCCAATTTTGTTTTATTATACACAATGCCTCCTAACTAAAGGATATTTGTAAAACCTATTTATTCATTAAATGTATCTATAGTATATATAACATTTAATTTTGTATAATGTACCTTATTTGAATAAGTAAATTTTAATCTGTGTTTTAAAAATATGGCCTGTAAGGTGACAATTTATAAATGTTTATTGAGACTGAACACTGTAGTTCTTTTAAAAATATTATGCTATGAAGTTTAAGCTTATGTAGGATATGTACTATTCATTCTTTTACTGGTTTCATTGACTTTTTAAAGTCAGCCTAATACCAAAAATGCAATTTGTTTAAATTTTCCATGTGCATATACCATTTTATTTAACCACACAGAGTTCATTGCTTTGAGTTTTTCATTGGATTGAATAAATATTATGTAGCAATAAACTGTTATGTCCCATAGCAGCAGGACTCTACAGTTATAAAATGAAGTGAAGATATATGCACATGTATTATTTATGCATGTATTATTTATTATTTAGTTGAAGCAAAGAAATATATTACACTTTTTGATGTTTACTCTTTATGTCTTGGGGAATATTGAGAATACTCTAGGGGTATATACTACTCTGTAGAGTATATGTAGCTATATTCTAATCTAGAAAGGCAAATATTTCTCAATATTCCCCAAGACATAAAGGCTTGAAAATATACATAAGAGTCAGACTTGAGAATATACATACATGTGTACTTAATTATACACATCATGCATATGTCTACCCGTGTTCCCCCTTTCCTGTCAGGCCCTGGAACCAAGGGCACAAGCTTGTTTTACTTACAGGATTTGTGGCTACCAAGGCCTGGTTGTTGGCCACTGCAGTGAGGTGAATGATTGTTACAACCGAGTTACAAACAAAGGAGAAGAACAGATTTTTGTGTAAGGTAATCCTTTGGCAACTTAGGCTCCTGGAAAGCAAGAAAAACAAGTGTGTTGACATAATGAAATTTTTATATTAATCATTATTCAAATGAGATACATTCCCAACTCATAGCAGCTGCTCCACTTTTGAAAGAATTTTTTTTCTCCCTAAGATCCACTCATTATGAAATCTTAATTAGGGAAAACATGTAAGTACTTAAACCTAGAGACAAATGAGTTGCTTCAACAGAAGTAGATATACACAGGGACAGAAAATTTGCTTGTACAAGACCTCTATATGACTTTCTGTCTTAATTTCTGAACACAATGAATAGTTTAATTCATTTAGCAAACATTGATATTTAGTAAAGTTAGATAAATGATCAAAACTTAGGCAGCTAATTAATTTGAACACAGTATTTGCTGTCAGATTCTCATGTGGATAATTCTTTTTTCATTACACCATATATATTATTCGGTTTAAATATATGTTTTGTTGTGATAATGGTGATACACAGACCGATCTGGAAAAAAATAACAATGTATTCAGAATAAATGAATTGATAAAAATGTATACTTAGCAACCAATGAGATTTGCTCAACTTTACTGAATTTTTCAAATTTTTCAAAAAGGTAAAAATAGGACCACCTTTTACTAGAGTTCCTCTTATATAAAACAAGAGTTTACTGTATGTAGTTTGCATAGAAGTAGACTTTAAGAATAAACGTCATTAATGATAAGTGGTGTCACTCTTAGATTGAATCCATCTCGACTCTAAGAAGATTGTGCACATATGACTACCTGCACTACCTCCTGCATAAAACATTTACTCAAAGGCTTATTATGGATAAAGTTGTAAAATAATACCATGGGATCCACTAGAACCTGAATACTTAATGTCAAGTGTGAACTCATATGAAGGAACACCTGAGGAATTATTTCACGACAGAGGTGTAAAATTTCATGATGTGTGTTTTTTTAAAAAATATGCAATTAATATGATCAACCTATATAATCCACCATATATAATTCAAACCAAAGGCTTCTATTTCAGAAACTTTGAGATTTTTGCCCAAATTTATCACTACATCTCTTTATCTTAAGTAGACTGTGTGCCCAGGATATTAGAATTAGGATGGGGTGCCAAGGTTTTCTATATTTAAAAAAATGCAGTTTAGAGTATATTGCCTCTGAAATTGCCTTTCTTCCAACTATAGGTCTGTGATTCTATATATAGCTCTAGTAGTTAAAGAGCCTGGAGGGATATTTAATCCAAATCAATATTTATAAATTGTCAATGTATGCCTTCTACAAGTCTCCTATGAAAGGATTCCTGGGCACGATGGCTCTAGGAATGATTGCTGTGTGTGACAGTCATATAACAATAAATATGTGAAATCCAGCTGGAATCCATCAAAATAGAAACAACTGGGACCAGCTAGTATTTTCATATTAAATAGTGGTTTACTTTGGCTTGACGTTTTACAGTTTATAGGAATAGTAAGGCAGGCAGTAATCAAACCTTATCTACAGATTATTGGTGATATTCTATAGAAAAAACAAAATTTTGAATGTTTTGAACAAAGGAGTGGAATTATTTCTGCTATTACTTAGGGAAATTCAACACTGGGAGAAAGACAATCCTACTTTTGATAAAATGCCACAGCAGTGACATATTACTTTCTGTTCATTGAGCATGAAAGAATTAATGAATATCAGAAAAAGTCTACTAAGCAATGTTCTTTTCAAATTAGTTATATTGTGTGTGGTTTATTTCTGTAATTAATCACTGTTCCATGATGGAAGTTATGAACATACAAAATTTGTTCACATGGTCTTATTTTTCTATTATTATTATAATTATCTTGAGATGGAATCTTGCTCTGTTGCCCAGGCTGGAGTCCAGTGGCATGATCTCGGCTCACTGCAACTTCTGCCTCCCTGGTTCAAGTAATTTTCCTGCCTCAGCCTCTTGAGTAGTGGGATTACAGGCATGCACCACCACACCCAGCTAGTTTTTGTATTTTTAATAGAAACAGGGTTTTACCATGTTGGCCAGGCATCTCGAACTCCTAACCTCGTGATCCGCCCGACTTGTCCTCACAAAGTGCTGGGATTACAGGTATGAGCCACAGCGCCCGGCCCACATAGTCTTATTTTAAAATGCCTGCTTTGAGCTTACCCTATGCCTATTGAGTGCCAAGTATTGTTTAGAGAGGAACTACTTATCCATGTAAATATACAAGTTTTTAGTAAGACAGTATAAGTAACTCAGCTACCATCAAAGGGGTGGGGGGAAAGCAATTTTCTTAACCGGGCAATTTTATCTTTTTCTGCTGAACACACGTATATCTAAGTTCATTGGCTAAGACATATCTATAAACAACAAAATTTCATAGTTTTCAAACTATGATGAAAAGACTGAGAAGGCTTGTTTAGACGGCAAATAAGATATAGTTGTAAGAACTAAGTTGGAATAAATGAAAACAAACATTAAAGAAGACTTTCAAAAATAGAACTAGTTGGCCATAGAAAAAGAATGAATTTCTGTCCTTCACTGCAATATTGATATAACTGGAGGACGCTGTGTTAAATGAAATAAGCCAGGAACAGAAAGAAAGGCTGCATGCTCTCACTTATTTGTGAAAGATTAAACAAAGTTGATTGCATAGAAGGAGAAAGTAGAACTAGAGGTTTAAAGGGGAAGGGGAAGGTGGAGAGAGGGAGAAATTTGTTAAAGGATACAAAATTACAGCTAGATAAGACGAATACATTCTAGAGTTCTTTATCACTATAGGATGGCTATAGTTAACAATGATATGCAGTTTCAAATTGCTGGAAGGATTTAAATATTGCATGATAACAAAAATTAGAAAAAAAGAGATCGCTAGAAGGAGGATATTGAATTTCCCCAAAACAAAGAAAGTATAAATATTTGAGATGATGGATCTGCTAATTATCCTGATCTAATCACTGTATATTATAGATTGCTAAAGATCACTATTATCCCATAAATATGTATAATTATTGTATGTCAAAAATGAAATAAAAAGTAATACATGATAGAAGAGCTAAAAGATAGGAGGTAGGAACCTATAATATATTTATATTTTAACTGTTTATATTAATAATATTCACATGTGTAAAGACTGGAAGGGAGTAAAATAAAATGCTAACAGTAGTTAGTTGAAAACAAATTTCATCCTCTTGTATACAGTTAAAATTTAATCCTCTTTGTATAAAGTTAAATGTCCTCTATAAGGGTCTGTATTTCTGTTCCTCTCGGAATTCCCTTTTTTGTAACCCTGCTCCCATCCCAATTCATCTTGAAAGATAAGTACTTAAAAATGAGCTGCTGGTATATATTTTCTTCCAAAAATGTTATTATTGTGAGTACAACCACACGAACACACACACACAAACACACACACACACACACACACACACACACACACAAATGACTTCTTATTCTCTTATCATGGGTCAAAAGGATATACCGTATTTCCCTTTTTAAGACCCAATAATATCATTATGGGCAAAGTTTTGAAATAATAGAATGAAATTCCCTTGAAATTGACTATTTAATATCAAGATAAAACAAGTTCTTAAGAAGATGCATTATTTCATTACAAAGACATTGAAGTTTTTTTAGAGTGTTTTAAACAATTATCCAAATAATGTGGTCAAACTATATAATCCACCCTATGTAACTCAGACTAAATACTTCTGCTTTGGAAACTCTGATATCCAGGTTAGCGGCCCAAATTGTAGCAAACTAGACCATCGCCACATCATTTCATTTTGTGTTGTATAAATATATGTCCTACTGTCTAAAGTACTACTAATCTTTTGCTTTAATTTCTTCCATTTCTACTTCCAGGCATTGTGCAACTTAAACAAATGCAGACAGATGCTAACTAACATATGGTTTCTATCAATGTCTAGTGGAAAAATGGCTCAGATTTTTCTGATGATACATATTGTCTTCTTCTAAACATATTCATTAACACATGTAAGTAGATTGATACAAATAAAAGCAACTTGTAAATGAAAACCAAAAACACGTAATTGGTAAACATGATTTGTTCAAATGAAGTCCTAAAATAATTGTATGCTTTTTAAAATATTAACCTGCAATCAATTTTACCTACTTTAAAATTTTAAATATTCTTATTTTATTCAAAATAGTAAAAGCAATCATCTTGCAGCCTTAGAAAATGTTTACAAAAATTCTTTGCTTTCTTTGAATTTTATAATTTCCCTTTTTATCCCAGCATAACCACAGAACAGAAAACGTGGTTTGTGGGTCCAGATTGTTTCTATTTCATGTTTTTTACATATAATTATTTTAAAACACTATTTCAATATGCAATTTTGGCAAACAGAGTTACAGAGGCAGTTGATGCTATTGTGTCAACAAAATAAATATACTTCATATGTAATGAAATCATCTCTTTCAATTCAATTTTGGAACAATTTTAGAAGAAAGTAGCATCAAGTCACTATGTGTAGTTCAGAAAGTGAATCTGAACTCTGCATTTATTGACAGTATGACTTTGGATAAATTATTTAAGATCTTGAGTCATTAATTTCCTTATCTTTAATTCAAGGATAACAATTGTACCTCACAGGATTGTCTTGAGAGTTAGAGGAGATAAATCACTTAAAATCTTACCATAACTTCTAACCCATGATAAACACTCCACGTTGTTAGCTGTTGTTTTTAAACATAATTATCATATGGCTGATTTTAGTCAAATGCTCTAATGGGTTTTAGCTACAAATAATAAAATAGCATCCAGGTTTACCTTAGTAATGTAAAACTTCCTCTATATTAAAACAAGTATGTGTCCGGGCATGGTGGCTCAAGCCTGTAATCCCAGCACTTTGGGAGGCCGAGGCAGGTGGATCACGAGGTCAAGAGATCGAGACCATCCTGGTCAACATGGTGAAACCCTGTCTCTACTAAAAATACAAAAAAAATTAGCTGGGCATGGTGACGCGTGCCTGTAATCCCAGCTACTCAGGAGGCTGAGGCAGGAGAATTGCCTGAACCCAGGAGGCGGAGGTTGCGGTGAGCCAAGATCACGCCATTGCACCCCAGCCTGGGTAACAAGAGCGAAACTCCATCTCAAAATAAATAAATAAATAAATAAATAAATAAATAAATAAATAAATATAAAACAAGTACGTTTTAAGTAACTCAATTAAACAAAAAAATAGTTATTTTTTCTTACCAAACAGAATTTAGCATTAGACAGAATTTCCATATGATAAAGGGCAGTAGATAAAGCAACCTAAATTATCTTCCCAAGAAATTTCATTTTTTCTGTAGATGTTGGCAAATTATCAGGTTCACTTTCATGCAGATCCCAAATGTTACAGTATTCCATCTTCAAAGTTCTGCTACTAGTGTGGACAATAACCTTGCCTCTGTCTTCCATTTGCTTTCGACCTGAGCTGAAGATTTCCAAACTACTTTTCCCATTAGTAACTACGAGCAAAATGAATCATGAAAGGAGAAAGTACAAGCAATATAAGAATAGCACAAAGTATTGTTTTCTTATTCTAGTTTACCTAATTTAATTCCCAAATCCTCAGATCTTTTCTGCAAAGAACACTAACAATGTATCCACAAGAAAAGCCCTATCAATCTGAACACTGTCACAAACAATAGGCAGAAAACAACGAATATATTAAGAAGTATGACTCTCTTTTGTCTACTCAGTGGAAACTCTTTAAGTTGGTGGAATCACATGTTTACATATGAGAAGTAGATATAACCTATCAATAGCTCTCTTTTGGAGGCTGCTGGTGATCCAAATTAGATTACAGCAGATTAGAAAGAGTGTATTTTTTTTTTCCCTCTCAATTTTTTTAAATTGCATTTTAGGTTTTGGGGCACATGTGAAGAACATGCAAGATTGTTGCATAGGTACACACATGCAGTGTGATGTGCTGCCTTCCTCCCCATGCTCTCTCTCCTCAACTCCCCATCCCCCAATGTCTCTCCTCTATATCCCCCCTACAGACCCCAGTGTGTGATGCTCCCCTCCCTGTGTCCACATGTTCTCATTGTTTGACACCCACGTGTGAGTGAGAACATGCTGTGCTTGATTTTCTGTTCTTGTGTCAGTTTGCTGAGAATGATGGTTTCCAGGTTCATCCATTTCATCCATTCCATACCAACATGCTCAAGTCCTGGAGGAGAAATGACTGTTCCTCCTGCATTATGTTCTCTCTTCTCCTGCCCTTGCCTTTCAGGGCTGCTTATTTAATGCAATATTGGAGTATCAGGCTGCATAAAGAACAGCCATATTCATTTTGTATGGTCAACTGGTTTTCTACCATTTGTGAACTGCTTTGGTGAGAGTGCTTTTCCTGGTCTTCCAGTGAGCAGGAAACCAAAAGAAGAAAAATCTTTCTGAATCCCTGAGATTCTTTGGCTCCAAAACTAACCAACTAAACAAAATCTTTTAAGAGGCAAAATTTATAATAATAGCAGCCACCATTTTTGAAATCTTTAGAATATCCCCAGCACAGAGATAAGCACGTTACAGTCATTATCATATTTAACAACTCCTTGAAGTATTATTGTCTTTTAATAAAATGGAGGTAAGTTTCTCAAGGTCACACTCTTATAAGTGATCTATTGAGTTTGAATTTTGAAGTTCTCAAGGAAGCAATAAGGCTTCTGACTACTTTATTATCCATCTAGTAACTTACTATTGCATAATAATATTTTGGGCACTGTTATTAGAACTGGGGAAACAGTTGTGAATAATATAAAGCAAAATCCTCATCTCATGTGACTCAAATTATAGTGGAGGGTAAATAGGCACATAAATTAAACAATTTAATCCCAGATAGTGGTGTATGCTTTTAAGAAATTAAAACAGACAAAAGACAAAAACCACATGATTATCTCGATTGATGCAGAGAAGGCTTTTGACAAAATTCAACAACCCTTTATGCTAAAAACCCTCAATAAACTAGGTATTGATGGAATGTATCTCAAAACAATAAAAGCTATTTACGACAAACCAACAGCCAATATCATACTGAATGGGCAAAAACTGGAAGCATTCCCTTTGAAATCTGGCACTATACAAGGATGCCCTCTCTCACCACTCCTATTCAATATAGTACTGGAAGTTCTAGCAAGAGCAATCAGGCAAGAAAAAAAAATAAAGGGTATCCAAATTGGAAAGGAGGAAATCAAATTGTCTCTATTTACAGATGACATGATTGTATATCTGGAAGACCCCATCATCTCAGCCCAAAATCTCCTGAAACTGATAAACAAATTCAGCAAAGTCTCAGGATACAAAATCAACGTGCAAAAATCACAAGCATTCCTATACACCAGTAATAGACTTCAAGAGAGCCAAATCAAGAACGAACTGCCATTCACAATTGCTACAAAGAGAATAAAGTACCTAGGAATACAACTAACAAGGAACGTAAAGGACCTCTTCAAGGAGAACTACAAGACATTGCTCAACGAAATAAGAGAGGATACAAACAGATGGAGAAACATTCCATGCTCATGGTTAGGAAGAATCAACATCGTGAAAATGCCATACTGCCCAAAGTAATTTACAGATTCAACGCTATTCCCATCAAGCTACCAATGACCTTCTTCAGAGAACTGGAAAAAAAACACCTTAAACTTCATATGGAACCAAAAGAGAGCCCACATAGCCAAGTCAATTCTAAGCAAAAAGAACAAAGCAGGAGGCATCACACTACCGGACTTCAAACTATACTACAAGGCTACAGTAATCAAAACAGCATGGTACTGGTACCAAAACAGAGATATAGACCAATGGAACAGAACAGAGGCCTCAGAGGAAATACAACATACCTACAACCATCTGATCTTCGACAAACCTGACAAAAACAAGCAATGGGGAAAGGACTCCCTGTTCAATAAATGGTGTTGGGAAAACTGGCTAGCCATGTGCAGAAAGCAGAAACAGGACCCCTTCCTGACACCTTACACCAAAATTAACTCCAGATGGATTAAAGACTTAAACATCAGACCTAATACCATAAAAACCTTACAAGAAAATCTAGGCAAAACCATTCAGGACATAGGCGTAGGCAAGGACTTCATGACCAAAACGCCAAAAGCAATGGCAACAAAAGCCAAAATAGACAAATGGGACCTAATCAAACTCCACAGCTTCTGCACGGAAAAAGAAACAGTCAGTAGAGTGAATCGGCAACCAACAGAATGGGAAAAAATTTTTGCAGCCTACCCATCTGACAAGGGGCTGATATCCAGAATTTACAAAGAACTAAAGCAGATCTACAAGAAAAAAACAAACAAGCCCATTCAAAAATGGGCGAAGGATATGAACAGATACTTTACAAAAGAAGACATACAGGAGGCCAACAAACATATGAAAAAATGCTCATCATCACTGGTCATCAGAGAAATGCAAATCAAAACCACATTGAGATACCATCTCACACCAGTTAGAATGGCGATCATTAAAAAATCAGGAAACAACAGATGCTGGAGAGGATGTGGAGAAATAGGAACACTTTTACACTGTTGGTGGGAATGTAAATTAATTCAACCATTGTGGAAGACAGTGTGGCGATTCCTCAAGGACCTAAAAATAGAAATACCATTTGACCCAGCAATCCCATTACTGGGTATATATCCAAAGGATTATAAATCATTCTACTACAAGGACACGTGCACACGAATGTTCATTGCAGCACAGTTTACAATAGCAAAGACCTGGAACCAACCCAAATGCCCAACGATGATAGACTGGATAGGGAAAATGTGGTACATATACACCATGGAATATTACGCAGCCATCAAAAACGATGAGTTCACGTCCTTTGTAGGGACATGGATGAACCTGGAAACCATCATTCTCAGCAAACTGACACAAGAGCAGAAAATCAAACACCGTATATTCTCACTCATAGGTGGGTGTTGAACAATGAGAACATATGGACACAGGGAGGGGAGCACTACACACTGGGGTCCGTTGGGGGGAAATGGGGGAAGGGCGGGGGGGTGGGGAAGTGGGAAGAGATAGCATGGGGAGAAATGACAGATACAGGTGAGGGGACGGAAGGCAGCCAACCACACTGCTATGTGTGTACCTATGCAACAATCTTGCATGTTCATCACATGTACCCCAAAACCTAAAATGCAATTAAAAAAAAAAAGAAATTAAAACAGGACTAAGGGATACAAAAAGAATGCAGTAAGGGTGAGAAGACTACTTAACATAAAACTGAAAGAAGATAATATAGAGGAGAGAAATATGCCAAACAGGGAAGACCACACCCTGAGTCCAAGCCTTGAGCTTAAAGTTTCTGAGGGACAAGAACAGGCCTTGTGACAGATTACAAAGTAAAAGTCCATGTTGGCTTTTTTTCCATTCTACAGAATAAGCAAATTAAATTCGAAGAAAGTAACTTGCTGAATGAGTTTGATTCTGAAGTTCATATTCTTTTGTGCTATATAGCTTTTTAATAATTAAGGAAAATTGTTTACTTTATTCTTTTTTTATTATTATTATCCCTATCTCTTTCATGTAAGACCTTCTTGGTTTTTGACATCTTAATGTTTTATCAGCAAACGTTAGCAGCATAATATCCAGTCATTCTGGTTTTTCTTTTCCCTAAATTCTAAAAATATGCTACAGTTATCAGAGTGTACTTTGACTTTCTTCTCATATATGGTCACATCTGTGTGTATGATCTAGAAAAATAAGCTGTCTATAGAATGGAAAACCCAATTGCAAAATATATGATGACTTTTAAGAGAAAGAATGTTATCTATTTCTGTTCTTTATTTCAAATAACAAAGTTTTAATCTAGTCATGTTATAATTTTCATAATTTGTCATTCTTTTCCCATGAAAATTAATTTATCCTTAAGTAGTACATAGTTTAATTAGTTAACACAGAAAAGATGAAATTCACTATTCAAAGGTTGCATATTTATCAAATATTTCATTAGGAATAAAAATATGCAACATTTAATGTGGATTTATAGCTTTATATTTTAAATATATTGTTTAAAATAAGTCCAAAATATTTAAATCAATTACTGCATTTACTTTATATTTCCATGCCTGGGACTCTTCTCCATAAGCCAGTAATAGCTATGACCTTATAGCAGAACAGGTTAATGTTAAAGCAAGTCCATTACTTCTTGCTCTACTCTGTCCTCATTCAAACCTTATACTCTATGTGGAAATGCAATTATTTTATTATATAACTAAATTGATGTATTTTAAACATTTTTGCACCATCTCACATTATAGAATAAGAATATTTTCACCTCTCACAACATTCAGTTTGAGGAGGATGGATTTTTATGTACACTGATTGATTAAAATTCATTAACTTGGAGATAGACTCAGTGAATATGATCCAATAAAATATTTAAGAAAACCTATAGTTAAATAAATAGTATCTAGTGTTAAGCTGAAGGAAACCTGAGACACAGACCACAGAATAGGATATATCTCAGGACCGGAGTGTATGACAAATATACAATGAATAAATGAACATACCATGAGTTAAGAGAACAATGGCAATGCTGAGGAGGCAGTGAGAGGTATGCTATTCAGTGGACCCTAGATGACTCTTTTGAACTCAGTCCTTGTCAAACCTCTGACAGTGCAGTTGTCAGATTTTAAAGAAATGAAAAGTGAAACTTGCAATTTGTCAAAACAGGTACAACATCAGAGTAATTAGTAGAGCAAACTCTGTAAGTTTCAATTTAGGATTTCATTAATAGTTATCTGTGTTTAAATATGGTTTAAAGATTAATCTTGTGGAAGGCTGAGGCAGGAGAATCACTTGAACCTAAGAGGTGGAGATTGCAATGAGTCAAGATGGTGCCATTGCACTTCAGCCTGTGTGACAGAGCTAGACTCCGTCTCAAAAGACAAACAAACAAACATACAAACAGAGATTAATCATGCACAATTTTCAGGAGAAAAGTTATAGCTTAAAGAAAAACTATACATGCTGTAATTCAAGAAAAATACGAAGAAACTGGAAATGAGATAAAAGTTCACAATATTGTTTAAATATATTCAGATGTGATCTAAGAAAAAAATGAGAAGTTTGGTCATTTGTACTGAGAAGGAGAAATACAAGCACTAATAGGCTATTTTAATAAGTTACAATGAGAATGCTTTGGTCTACCAATTGGATAGAGGTTATTTTTCTGAATTTTATTTGGGGCCTATGGCAAGTACCTACAAAAGACATTATTGTCTACATAGTTCCAAATATACAACTTAGCTTTTAAATTGTTTGGGATCAGTGTCTGAATGTTAGCAAAGATGTTCTTTTAAAAAAAATTCTTTTTTTTTTTCCCATAAAAGTTGGATAGATGTCATATGCTTTCTTTTCTGTGGAAAAACATGAAGCTTTTGTCTAGGTTGTAAGTAAGAGCGAGATTTGCTCTGCTCTCTGATTTTAAACAGTAATTAAAACATAATTTGTAATTAATTTCAGTAAGTTTATTTATTTGTTTTTTTATCTAAAGGGCTCCTTTTTGTTTTTCCAAGGATCATTATGAGTAAGAGTCATTGCCTCTCAGGGCTTGGCAAACCCTAAAGTTATGTCTCTTTCTCTTTTCCCCTCCCTCTCTGTTCCCTTTCTTTTTATCTCCTGCTCTGACTTGTTCTTTTAATTGGCTCTAATATAAAACTCAAGTATATCTGGTGAATACTGTTTCATGTTCTCTGTTTCTAATTTAAATCATGATGAGTTGTAGACTTTCTCTAAATAAAAAATAACAAACAGTACCCTAAATCAACTTTTTGTATGGTTCTTGGTTTTGATTAGGGTGGGTCAGTGACCCTCAGTTACCAAAGGAGAGGAAAAAAATTTCCCATACTGAGTAAGCAAGAATAACTACAGTATGAGGAACTGGGTTAAGAAACAGAAAGGATCCGCTAATAGATATTTTTATACACAATGAATGGTTCTATGTGAAACAGCTCCTCTCGGAATTGTTTTCAGGTTAGTTGGAAGAAAGTTAGTCTTTCTTTTGCCCCTGATTCTATGAGAACATACTTCATGAACCATTCAAATTCAGTATTTTCTGAGGTGGCGGTACTCTTCTTTGGATTTAGCTGCAGAGTCTCATCTTGTTTTACACAGATGCTTCTGTTGATTTGAATTTTAGAGTCTTGGTCTAATGCCTTTCTTTGTTGATGGAGACAAATAAGGCCAGACAATTTTAAGGGACATGTCGAAGGTCACAGATAAGACATGGGCAAGTCAGTCCATAGATGTAAGCTTCAAAGCCTGTTCATGTCTTCATTTCTTAAAAATTTATTGAGTGCCTTCTGTGTGCAAGATCCTATGCTAAGCCCTGAGATGTGTAAAGAAACAAGGTGGAAGTGACTCCTTCTCTCACAAAGCTAACTTTGTAACGTTATTTTCATTACTTCTAGTGGCAGATTCGGTAGATTCTTCTATGAAATAAATGTTAGAAGTATCTAAATTCAAAGGCTAAAAATATCTTAATGTTGATTCAAAAATGGAGCAAGCTACATAGTATCTTCTAGTCATAAAAAAATCTTCTTATTACTTTTGACTGATGTACTTAACCATAGTTTTTTTCTAACAAAATTCTATTATTAGTTTGGTTTATAAAAATGTTCATTCAATGTTTACTTATTTTTCAACATGAATATTATAACCATTTCTTTATAAATATGCTTCATTTTAAACTAGAACTTGTATTATTCAATTTTGTTTTTAAAGATCTTACTAGTATAACATGCCAACCAGGGCTAAATATTTATATTCAAACCTTTTAATGGACTAATAAGAAGTGAGAGCAGTATTAATCACATAAAACATTTTTTATATCAGATACTCTGCTTAACACTGCATCTTACTGATGACGTTGCCATTATCTCACACCTTATAGCAAATCTATGGTGTAGATACTAATATGATCTGCCTATTAAACATACAACTGAGGATCAGAAAAAGGTATTCCACACCACACAGCAAGTCAGTGACAAAGCGGGATTTGAGACCAATTCTGCCTGTCTAAAGAACACTCTCAGGCTGGGCACAGTGGCTTATGCTTATAATTCTAACAGTTTGGGAGGCTGAGGAGGCTGAGGCAGGAGGATCACTTGAGATCAAGAGTTTGAGACCAGCCTTGGCAATATAGTTAAACCCCATCTCTAAAAAAATACATATTTAAAAATTATCTGTGTGTGGTAGTGTGTGCCTGTAGTCTTTTCTTCTTGGAAGGCTGGATGGGGCAGGATTGCTTGAGCCCAGGAGTCTGAGGCTGTAGTGAGCTATGATCGTATCACTGCACTCCAGCCAGGGTGACACAGTGAGAGCCTAGCTCAAAACAAGAAAGAAAGAAAGAATACACTTTCCTGTAATGACCTCTAGACATACAGAAAATTTTGAAATGGTATACATGAGTTTTTCTTGAAGAGAGTTTCTCAGGTTTTACCTAAGGCCTGAGAATGTAGAATAATAAAGGAAAATTCGTAGTTTTGCTTCTTTCTTTTTCGAATTCTTCATTTTTAAAGATCTGTAGATTCAATTAAAAAATTAAGTGAACTAGAACACAGATTAGGAGAAATCTTGAAACTGTTAGCTAATTAATTAGAAAATAAGTAAAATTAGGTGTGAGACTAGACAATCTCTTCACTGCTTATGGCTTATAATTTCTATCTATTGAAGTATTACCCATCATTGAAGTGTTTGTTTCAATGAGAGTATCACCTCAGGAATCTTCAGATTTTATGAGTTCGAGTGGTTCTTTCTTTCCTCTGTGTTCCACACAGAGGTCTTTGTAGCTCCACAATAACACTCTTTTTTTGTTGTTTTATTTTGTTTGTTTTGTATTTTACTTTGTATTACTATTACATATGAGTATTTCAGATGACTACATAAATGTATTTTGAGTACCTATATGATTGATACAGTCTAATGGAAAAGTTAGTAACTCTTACTACTTATTGAGGGGGTTCCTAAATGCCAGGTACTATATGAGTCTACTTTGCCCAGTATTTAAAAAAAAATCATGACCCGTTGCAAACACACACACACACACACACACACACACACACACCCCTGAGGTTTATGTGAAACAAAATCAGGCTAAGTCCATACTATTAGCAAGTAGTGATGGCAAGTTGGAATACATCATGTTTTAATCATTGTCTTCTACTAAACATTGAAATTAATTTGTCTGAATTTAAGTGCATATCTCTTATACTAACTCATCATTGAAAAATTCTTTCTTTTCAGTTCACTTTACAAAATAAACAGTTAATTGTATTTTCAGTAAGAACTTCAACTAGAAGTAAGATAATTATTTGAAAACCTTATTTTTTCTTTTATATAGAGGTCACATACCTTATATTGACAAGATATTCATTTGCTTTAACAAAGTGTGGCCTATGTAGCATGCTATGCATCTTGTTTAAAAGTGTGGACATTTTAGTAAATAGCAAATGCATGTGTTTATTGCATGCAGTCGTCTTTATTTTTAAAAATGTTATTTTTTCTAAAAAAATGGCTCTATTTATATGGAAAACCTGAGGACAGTATTTGGGAGAATGAAATTTCTGGCCTCTCTTTTGGAATGAGGACTGTGCCTACAGGTTGTAGCTTTAAAGCTAATAACTTAGTAAATATATATACAATATCATTTTTATTTTTGAGACAGAGTCTCGTTCCATCACCAGGCACCAGGCTGGAGTGCAGTGGTGCAATGTCAGCTCACTGCAACCTCTGCCTCCCGGGTTCAAGCAATTCTCCTGCCTCAGCCTCCGAGTACCTGGGACTACAGGCACATGCCACCACGCCCAGCTAATTTTTGTGTTTTTAGTAGAGACAGGGTTTCACCAAGTTGGCCAGGATGGTCTCGATCTCTTGATCTTGTGATCCGCCCATCTCGGCCTCCCAAAGTGCTGGGATTACAGGTATGAGTCATCGTGACTGGCCTACAATATCGTGTTTTAAAAAACATGTCTCCATCAATGAAATGAACATTCTATTGTTTTAAATTTTAATCCTTCAATCAAAATTTAAAATAACTTGTGAATATCAGTTGAATAGTATTTTCTCTTGAATAAAACATACATAAATATAGATATAAAAATATTGAACATGATTTTATTCCAATCTTTGTCAATAAGAAATACAGTTTACATATGTAGATTGCTTTAATTTTGCAAAATACTTTAGCAAATACCAACGTCCCTTATACAGAGATTATATATTTTGATTAAAAAGATAACTTTCATTTTAATCCTCTTTACTAAATTCCTATTTCATTCATAGATTCTTGGGCTTGGAAAGAGCATTAAAGATCCTCAGGTACAGCTAAGAACCCAGTATAGATAAGCCATCTACTTCAACTTTCCTGATAGCTTAACAGTTAATTTCTCTCTGAAAACCCTGAGTGACAGGAAGGCCAATTGTAAGGTTCATTAGATTTTGTTTAGTTATATTTGTTTTTTAACTTTTTTATTGAGTTTTTAAAAATCTGTTATATGTTACACCAATTGTATTCTCAATTATAGTCATTTGGATTCTTGAAGTCATACATCGTGCCTTATGTAGTTTGTCTTTTTCTTGTTTAACACTCTTGGTATGGTACCTTGATGCCTTGATCAGCTGATATTTTCTTCAATTTCTTCATTTGATAAGCCAGTTTTTGCTTTGCTCTTACATAGTGAACAGGTGAATAAGTGGTCTGATTAGAGATTTAAAACTGAGTCCTGTACATTTGCTGGTAATGGTTTGGCTTGCAGCATTGTTTTCACTTGGCAGCCCCACTATTGCCTCAGTAGTTCACAGCACACATTTTCCATTAAATCTTAGACTCTTTCATATGCAAAAACATAGTTAATTTTGCATTTGACTTTAGGAAATTGGTGTAGGACTCTATTTATCTTTACTAAATTCAAACTTGTTTGGGACCATATGACTTAGAATTCTAGAAGACCATTGTCCTCCTTCTAGCTATTGGTTTTGGCAGGCAAATGTAATTGTTATATTTCCTAACTTTATCTTCTTCAAAAATTTAATGAGCTTAGATATTTTGACTTCTGACATGCAACATAAAAATAGACCATTTAATCTGAAGACTCTCAGCTGTATTAGTTTTTAATTTGCAGAGACAGTGGTCTTCCAAATGTAAATTAAAATTTTATCCTATGTCTACTATCATCAATTGCAATTCTGGAAATATTACAGAATTTTTTTTTTTTTTTTTTTTTTTTTGAGACGAAGTTTCGCTCTTGTTACTCAGGCTGGAGTGCAATGGCGCGATCTCGGCTCACCGCAACCTCCGCCTCCTGGGTTCAGGCAATTCTCCTGCCTCAGCTTCCTGAGTAGCTGGGATTACAGGCATGTGCCACCATGCCCAGCTAATTTTTTGTATCTTTAGTAGAGACGGGGTTTCACCATGTTGACCAGGATGGTCTGGATCTCTCGACCTCGTGATCCACCCGCCTCGGCCTCCCAAAGTGCCGGGATTACAAGCTTGAGCCACCGCGCCCGGCCTAATATTACAGAATTTAAATTAAATAAGTAATTCTGTGAGAATTCACTGAGGAAGTGATGCTAAAATTTAGATCTGAAAGATAAATACATTTAATTAGACTAGGGAGGAGGCAAAGAGAATAAGCAGGGCAAGTTAATAATTTTGATTTTATATGGAATACGATGGAAAATCTAAAAATTGTAAAGCAAAGAATGGCAAAATCAGATCTATATTTGATCTAAATCGTTGAAACTATTATTCTGGCTGCCTTGTTTCTATTTAAATGAAGACAGAAAGTGAATTTACTAAGGCTAGGTGAACAAGCCTGGTGGTGATAGCAGTAGTGATCAGCAAGTGGAATAGATTAAAAGGATTTCAAAAGGTTAAGTTCACAGGGTAAAAGAGAAGAGTGACAGAGAAGAAAAAGGAGAGAAATGTCCGATGGATTACTCTTAAATTTCTGACCAATGTAACTGGATTTCTGGTGGTGTCATTTGTGAAGATGGGTCACTCTGGAAGAAAACCAGCTTGGGTTAGAAGGAGGGAGATGCTATGAATTTGTTTTGAACATGAGCATTTTGAGATATTTTTGAGATGATGTTTTTCAAGAGCCATAAAAAGATCTATACCCTTTGACCAAGAAATCCAAAAACTCTGGGAATGTAGCCTAAGAAAACAGTACAAAATATGGGAAAAGTTATAGTTGAAAATGTCCATTGCAGTGTTTTTTAATTGAAAAAAATGAAAGCAATGTTAACACTCAAAAATAGAGAACTTATAAACTTTTGTGCACCCAAATAAAAAATTATTTAGCTGCTCAAATGATTGTTTAGAAACTGTTTAGTAACATGTAAATTACTAATTATATAATTCTGTTATAAAAATAGTTAAAACATTTTAAATAGTATAATTAGAACTAGAAACAATATGAAATAAAACTAGAAAATATAAGAAATTGCTCAATAGGATATTAGAATTATAGGTTTATATAATCTTCTTTGTTTAAAATTAGTAAAAGAAGGAACATGGAGGAAGAAGGAATAGGAGGAGAAGGAAAAAGAAGAACAAGAAGAAGAAGAAGAAAAGAAGAAGAAGAAGAAGAAAAAGAAGAAGGAACAGGAGAAGCAGCGGCGGCAGTGGCAGCGACAGGAGCAGAAAAAGCAGACGATGACGGCAATGCTGATGAAGATACAATGAAACATGGCTGCTTACTCTTGTCATGCTGAATCCTATAACTATTGCTGATGATCAAAATTATGAAAACCATGTGAAGGCATAAAATAAGACATGCATGACTTAGATTTTAACTTTCTACAAATTTTAAATTGCTTGTTGATTGTTCAAAAAATTGGAGCTGTCTCTTCCTCCTCAAAAAGAAGTGAATTACAAGTAAAAAAATTGATAGTACAATTAAACCTTTTTAATGATGTCCCTGTAAACTAGGAAAAACACCAAAGTATATTTAGATTATATTTTCAATAACATATATTAAATGTCATTGCTATTATTTACACAAAATTCCAGTTTCTATAATGCATACTTATTCTGACATTAAAATTGGCTAAAAGCTAAACATAAATTAAGATGGCCTATAGTATTTGACAGTTCCCAAAGAAAATACATTTAGCTTTGTATATTGGTTTGGGCTCTCTTCTTATTATATGTCTTCATTTTTATATGCCTACTAATTTTGTAAAATTGGGGTTAAGATATTTCATCAATCTCTCCTACATATATTACAAAGCTAAGATAAATTTATTTCAACTTATTTTAAACACTCAATTTATTTTGAACATTATACATTGTCAGTATTTTTGTATTTTGTCAGCACACGACATAAATATGCACATGACAGGGCATTCACCCAAGACAACTCGTAATTTTCTTAAAATATTTAAATTTACTTACTTGAAATAAAAGAATATGCCAAGCGAGATAAGCAGTGATGCAATAGATAATCCGTGTCCAATTATGGTCAGGTAAAATAAATTTAGTGCAGTCTGTAATTTGTATAAAAAAAAACTTGGTTCATATCAGTAGCATAAGAATCTATAATCCTACGCATGTAGAAGTTCAAATTCAATTGAATAAAATATATTTTAAATGTGATCTGATAGTTTTACAATGATAAGTTTGCAAACCAAGAAATACTTGAACACATCTCGAATGAAGAATACCTACCAAGCTACAGTATCAAAATTTATAAATTGTATGCCCTTTTAAAAATAATTTAAAAAAATTAGAAGTCAGATATTAAATCTATGAGGCAACATTTTGATTCATCTAGATTATATACTATATGAAACTAGTATTTTATATTTTGTGCACCTTCAAACAAATGCTGCTTGATGATTTGTTTTGTTCAGACTTAAATTCCAGATAAAAGTTTCTTTTCCAACTGTGTTTCTTCGTTCTTTGACAAATTTGAAGCTCAGAGACAAATCTCAATTTGTTAACTTAGAAGACCCTATCATCTGTACAAATGTGTTCATTCTCAGGGTTTGCACTTTTTTATTTTTATTTGTCTATATTCCATTTGTTGTGCATTTGTATAATTATCTTCCAACTCTTCTCTGAATAGTCAGGAGCATATTATTTATAAACATATTGATAGCTGGTAGTTATCAAGAGCTTACTATATGCTAATCTTTTAAGTTTTTTTTGTGTTAAATCAATACCTATGAAAATAATAAGGATAAAATCTATTCTTACCCTCATTTCATATATGAGGGGACTGAAACAGAGAGATGTAAAATGGCTTTTTCAAGGTCAAACAGTTGGTAAGAAGCAGAAAGAGGAAATCGGGTTTTAGGATTCGCAGTTGTAATCACTGTGACAAACTGCCTCTATTTCAAAAACATGCAAATACATGCAAGTGATTTCTCTTGAAACTATATTATGGTGCCAAATTGTAATTAATCTTGACTTCACATGTAGTGTATGAGATCCTGAGTGCATGTGACCTAAGAGTCAGTCAGAATGAGAGCCTTCTGCTGAGGGAGAGACAGGACTGTTTAAACCCTGCTGAGCTTATCCTGTTTACTTGAGCACAGTTTCAGAGGTCATTCTAGAAATTCCACTGCAAATGAAAGATTTTCCTTTTCTTACACTTTTAAGGTATGTTTTCTTTGGAAAATTTGAAACCCCAATACTGAAACATTGATTTGTAAATTACACTATTACCTAAGAGGATTGCTTTTTTTAGTGTAATGAAGGAATCAATAATAATTTTTTTCCTTCGATATATTTCTTAATTGTTCTTCTCAAATTATATTATGAAAACGCTTTATAAGGGAATGGAATAATGACTGAATTTTCTTCAATACAGTAACGGACAACTAGCTGTTTAAATAGGTAACGTAAATTCAATTTCAATTCAGAATTATGACATACCTTCACTTTCTCATGGGTGTTAACATTACACTGGGTATAATTTGTCCACGTTCTGTTGCTTGCTGGATGTCTAAACCAGTTTCCATCTTGGTCACAGATCTTTGTAACTTTTTCTTTAAAATTAAAAAGAAAAAAAGGGAAACAGGAATTTAATTAACCTAGAGTTTATTAAATGGATGTCAAGGAGATATGTAGATACAATACTGCTTTTACCTGACGGATCAAAGTCCTGAAAGTAATCAGGGCAGAGCTGCATGGATTCAGTTCCTGCGGCAACATCATTCCAGCAGAGCCATCCATCCCAGGTCCTGTTGCAGTAAACGCCTTAATGAAGAAATAAAAATTAGGGATAATTAAACTCCTCTAGTTATATATGAAGACATAGTCTTAAAAGTGGTTTCACACTAATGCGGAGTAAAGGCTATCTACTAAAAATGCAGATATTATATAAAAGTGTATGTACAGAAATTATTTGGCTTCTTATCAAATAATATCAGAATAATTTCCAAATTAAGTTCTAAATTGAATTTAGAAATATCTAAATATATAACATTTAGATTTAATTCTAATTGTCAAGATAGTTATTTGTTTAATAAATCAAATGGTCTTTGCTCGTTGTCCTTAGCCATAATGTAGTGATTAATTAGTGTCCAGGCACTTAAAATTAAAAGAAAGAAAAGGAAATTAGGAGCATTTTTCATTTTAGAAACTATATGCTTAGGGAAAGGTGTTAATATTTTCTGAAGCAAACGAATAAATAGTCCAGTATTTCCTATTATGCCATTTTAACCCCAAAAGATACTTATTGAGGCCCTTCAACCAAATTCTGGCTCTTCATTCCTTTTCTTTTCAAATAAGGTAGAATGTTTAATAATCTTACATTTTTCTCCAAAACTAAAGACAAAACTTCTTACATTAAAATACATAAAGTTTTTCTGTGAGATGTAGGTACATTAACTGAACAATGTTCAAAAGTCTATAATTAAAGGAAGTAATTTTCTAACTTGTCAGGTACAGAGAGAATCTTGAATTCTACATGAGATGTTTATTATCTTTAACAGATTTACAAAGCCATGTCAAAATTTATCTAGCCCTTGTGAAAATAGAACAAAATTCTGATGGCCTGTAAGTTCAGGTAATTCAACTAAAAAACATAACAAAATTTTAATATCACTCCAGATGATGTTTTTTGTCCTGTGATTTTTTAAACAATTATTTAAATAGTTTGAATTCATATATTTCTAGATAAAATACATTTTATAGCCTATTAAAAAATTTCTTGATGTACTGTTAGAAAGTATCTCAAATGTGTCCATATCACAGCTCCAAAAGAACCTTTCTAATTTACTACAGCATTGGTAATGTGACAGAGGGCAAGGTCCAGAATTTTTGAAATTGTGTTTTATGGTATTTGAGTGAGATGTGACTAGGTATCCTATGAAAAATGTTTCTCTGGTCAAATGGATTTTAGAGACAGAAAGTTGAAATACAAATAGCTCATTATTGCAAGATTTTCTAGAATATTTAAAATTACAAAGTGTATTATAAAACTTCAAGAAGATATGTTATACAGTAATCCTTAACTTATTTTACCACAGGATGCTTTTATTATTAAATCCTGCAAAGATATTCCTATTGTTCAACAATTAAATTAAAATCTACTTTTATATAATGTATAGTGAGAAGATTTGGAAGGGTTTAAAAGTTAGAAATATTTAAAGAGTCTTTTAAATTTTATTTTACTGTGAGTTTTACATTTGATATTTTGAAAATAACCCTTTCTTTAGGGTTGCCAGGTAAAATATAGGACCTATTTTTGTTTTGCTTTATCTGGCAACTCTGCTTGCATTACTCATCTTTTATCTTCAGAATCTAGGCAAATATCTGGTTCTTAGCAGGCTCTCAATAAATGTTACCCAAAAAAACAGAAGAATATCTTAATAAAAACAGAAGCACTTAGATTTTATTAACTTTGCTACCAAATGTACTATGCAAACTATGTGTATTATGCAAAAAAATACTTTTGTATTCATTATATTATTATGCAACTTCCTATCAAGCAGGTTGTAAGTAAAAAAGAAATACACAATTACATAAACTGAAAATCAACTGTCATTAAAATTTGTGTTTTTGTGTTAGTATTAATATTTACTTGATTTAAATATCTTTGTACCCTAGATTTAAATATCTTTGGACCCTAAAAAGAATCATGTTAAACCGATCATTGTCACGTATTTTTATTAAATTTTTAACAACAAATAACCTCATCAAAAAATTGGCAAAGTATATGAACAGACACTTCTCAAAAGGAGACATTTATGCAGCCAATAAACATGAAAAAAAGCTTGTCATCACTGGTCATTAGAGAAATGCAAATCAAAACCACGATGAGACACCATCTCACGCCAGTTAGTTTGGCAATCATCAAAAATTCAGGAGACAACAGATGCTGGAGAGGATGTGGAGAAATAGAAATGCTTTTACACTGTTGGTGTGAGTGTAAATTAGTTCAGCCATTGCGGAAGACAGTGTGGCAATTCCTCAAAGATTTAGAACTAGAAATACCATTTGACCCAGCAATCCCATTACTGGGTATATACCCAAAGGATTATAAATCATTCTATTATAAAGACACATGCATATGTATGTTTATTTGAGGCACTATTCACAATAGCAAACACTTGGAACCAACCCAAATGCCCATCAATGATAGACTGGATAAAGAAAATGGCACATATATACGATGGAATACTATGCAGCCATAAAAAGGATGAGTTCATGTCCTTTGCAGGGACATGGATGAAGCTGGAACCCATCATTCTCAGCAAACTACCACAGGAACAAAAAGCCAAACACCACATGTTCCCATTCATAAGTGGGAGTTGAACAATGAGAATACATGGACACAGGGAGGGAAGCATTATATACTGGGGCCTGTCAAGGGGTGGGGGGGGGGGCTATGGCAGGGATAGCAATAGGAGAAATAGCTAATACAGATGACGGAGTGATGGATGCCTCAAACTACCGTGGCACGTGTATATCTATGTAGCAAACCTGCACAATCTGCACATGTACCCCATAACTCACCTCAGAACTTAAAGTATAATAATAAAATTTTTAAAAAAGAGATATAATGTGATGTCATAAGATGTTCCTCAAACATAACTAAAACTACACATATACAAAAAGGTAGCAACTAATCTATTTTTAATAATGGACCTAAGGAACTTATAATGATATAATGAGAGTAGTTTTCTTTTAAAAATATGCCAAATGCATTTATAACTAAGTAGTCATGCTTACCTTCTACTTGTTGAATGGGGTCTTGCATAATTTTTTGGTAACATTCATATTGAGCTGTCATGATTTTATTTCTAGTAACTCCCAGCTGCACTGAGTCCTCAGGACTCTCTTCTAATTCTGCTGTAACAAGAATCTAAGGGATTAAAAAAACAGTATCAACTTCATGAAAAGGTTTATAAAAATGTCTTTGTCAAAGGCAGCCTGTTACAGTGGAAAACAGCCAGTGCAGTGATGTACTGGAAGATGAACTTGTTCTCTGGGGAGAAATCTCCAATTTGTAATGTTTGCTATTTTCATGGTATAAATATCTCCACCATGTCCACTTTCAAAACACCAACAAGATGTCACCATTGGCAGAGTGGGAAAGCACAGTTGGTTCTCAGAAGCCTGTGGTAGCCAGCTCCAGGACATTCCTTAATACATGTTCTGGAATGTAGACAGACATGTCTTCCAATCTGACCCCAGTGTTTTTCCTGGCTCTGTGAATGAAGGCAAGATATTGTCTGTCCCCTCCCCCTAAACCTCTGCTTCCTTATTGTAAAATAGTATAAAATAACATCAAGATGACAGAGGAGATATATCTGGCACACGGAACTACTCACGATTTATGGCGATTGTTATGATATTTTGATAATAAAAATAATGGCAACATCATTTATGATGTTGGCAAATAGAAATTTTTCTTCTATGCACAACAATAAAGTTTTTGGACAAGTTATATATTTTCTTTCAATATAGTAGCACTATTTTAAGCTTCAACTCTACTTTAATTTCCACATGACATTTTTTTCTGATTTATAATATGAAGCCTGAATAAACCTCTTTTTAACCTATTTCTAGTAGTATTTTTTGCATAATTTATATTAACTATATTCCATAAGCTGTTATCTTCCTATCCTTCCTTTGTCCCCGCATTGTCGTATTTCTCTTTTCTAGCAGGAAGTTGAATTTAGTAAAGTCAAAATGACATTTCCCTCACTGTTGTAGCACCAGTCAAGTTTTACCATTGTGTGGCCACCATTCATCATTAACTCTTTCATTCCTTTATTTATTTCCAAATAAAAATTTATGGAGTGGTAATGCTGCACAAGTAATAAATGGAAATGTGGAACATAAACAAAATTAATATATTTGAAAACCACATAACTGCTGTTCTTCTGAAAAAGTCTATGCAATTGCATAAATCCATATCATTTTTATCCCTACTTGGAATACAGACTCTGATTTGTATACTGTCTTACACGAATTCAAGAGGAAGAGTCATAATATCCTAAATTACAATAATCAGTTGGTAATCTATTACAGAATTGCCTGCAGGAAAGTAATGTTCTGTGCAGCTTGCTCTGTGAAGGGTGTGAGCTGAAGTCAACTTAAAGATACTATCTAAGAAGTGCAGAATTTGGACTGCTCCTAGACTTGAAAATGCTTTCAAATACAAATGCTGACAAGAATGTAGTCTTGGGTTTGTTTTCTTTTTCTCATTAGGTTTTCTGTATTCTCAGGGTTTGTTTCCATCTTTCCATCTTTGTGGTGTTTGCTTAGAGACACCTCAAACAAATTCTTTGCTGTCACAAGAGTAACTGAGAGTATGTTTCTTGGTTTCTCATGTTTGTTATGAGATAAGAGCACAGTCACTATTTCATTTTTAGGCAGAGAAAAATATGGGTAATTCATTACTATAATAAAAATAAAATTAAGTGTATGAAGTATATGATTCTCAAGCAGAGCAACTGAGTTTTTGTCTTCTTTGTCTAGTCTACCTTCCATCTTGGGCCCTATATCCTCAGTATATACATGTAGAGGGACAGATGAGTATGCACCCTTATGCACACACCTGCCCCAAACTTAACATCAATGTCTGCTTATTTGAATGAATGATTGAGGAAATTAATTTAAAACACACTAAATGGTTCTAAATTGCCTTGCAATCAAGATATGTTAATCAAGTGGCAAATTGGGAGAAATATCAATGGGAGAATCACTTTTTAAAAACAGATCTGTGAATCAACAAGTCTGGTTGAAACTATTTTCTCTACTACATAAAACCTGTACTGTAGAGTCATTCCGTTTGTATCTCTGATTACTTTCCTCTGATGTCTTATGCATTTGTGTCTATTGATCTTTCCTATTCTGATTCCCTCTACTTCCTTCTCATTCTATACCTGTTATAGGACTAAAAGCATACACTGAATGAAAACACATTATTGCTGTATCAATTAGATACAAAAATATGATTAATTTATGTATGTAGTAACTTCCTTAATTTGCTTTATCAATTACAGGTATATTGAAAGCAAAAACAGAAATAATCATATATTTTTATGCTTACCACAAAAAAAGTCAAGAGAACCAGAAAATACTGGGTATACTTTTTCTCCATCATTAAGCCAAAATAAAATATGCTATATAGCACAAACTGCAATAGAAAAAAAAAGAAATATAATTCATCAATATTTATGAAATAAACGTAGATGGCTCTCAACAGAGAATTCATTTTAAAACTACGTATTAATTCAATAATTTTACTTTAAAGATTTTATTAATGGTTTTGGGGGTTTGTTTGTTTGTTTAAAGACAGGGTCTCACTCTGTTGCCAAGGCGAGAGTGCAGTGACACAATCTCAGCTCACTGCAGCTGGACCTCCCAGGTTCAAGTGATCCTCCCTCCTCAGCCTCCCAAGTAGCTGGATTACAGTTGCATGCACTACACCCAG
The DNA here is from genome assembly GCF_048565385.1 of Saimiri boliviensis. Taxonomy (NCBI): domain Eukaryota; kingdom Metazoa; phylum Chordata; class Mammalia; order Primates; family Cebidae; genus Saimiri; species Saimiri boliviensis. The sequence goes on along the minus strand of NC_133453.1, from coordinate 52,963,617 downwards.
CTAATTTTTGTATTTTAATAAAAATGGGGTTTCACCATGTTGGTCAGGACTACATGTGTTAGCCACCCTGCCCAGCAGATTAAAATAGATTAAAACTACAAATGTTTAAGAGCATTATAATTTAAAGTATTAAGGAGCTTATTAATTTAATTAGACTTACAAACAGAAATGTTCCTTATAGATAGATAGATAGATAGATATTTTAGTAATTAGAAAACAAATGTTAAAGGTATTAAAGAGGCTTGCATGGACATAAACAATTTTGAAAGCATATTTTATTATAAAGTTTACCTTTATTTTCTGTAAGTATTCATCTAATTTTAAATTTTCTAACTCTCCAGTAATTTAAGGAAGGAAATTGTTCTCAACTAATTTATTGAGAATCAACATCTATACATCATAAAAAGTCCTTATAATTTAATAGAAATTATTCTTCACTAGTGAAAATCAATTTTTTAAAATTAGGAAATAAAAGATTCCCTAAATCATCCACATTATTGAAATAAGGTTAAAGGAAATGAACAGTATTAAATAAAATATTTGTTTGAATATTTTTAATGCTACATACAAGTCTGAGCTAATGAAAAATGGCCTCTAAAAACTAGTTCCTAATTCTGAGAGACAAGAATTGCTGTAGTGTATTTCCAAATGCTTACACCCTGTGAAGTCCAGGAGCAACCTACTCTGACACATTGTCAGGGTGTAGCCATAGAATATAATATTTATTTGACTGAATGACATGATTTGGCTCTGTGTCCCCACCCAAATCTCATCTTATAGCTCCTGAAATTCCCATCTGTTGTGGAAAGGACCTGGTGGGGGATAATTAAATCATGGGCGTAGGTCTTTCCACTGCTGTTCTCCTGATAGTGATAAGGCTCACAAGATGTGATGGATTTATAAATGGGAGTTTCTCTTGTTTGCTGCCATGATGTGAGACATGCCTTTCACCTTTCATCATGATTGTGAGGTCCTCCCAGCTATGTGGAACTGTAAGTGCATTAAACCTCTTTCCTTTGTAAGTTGCCGAGTCTCAAGTATATCTTTATCAGCAGCATGAAATGGACTAATACACTGAACATGCAAACAATATTTTGAAAGGAGAGAAAAAAATTCTGATCAACAGACATTTGCCATTGAACTGTGACCTTAGATTTAATATTGTTAGGAAACTAGTGATGGTTTTTATTATAGAGCTAATGAGGGAAAAACTATTTAAAAACCTTCTTTACATGTTCACATATTTTGCTTATTACTTTTATTATGACATTCAATGAGAGCACATCATTAATTATCACATAGAATTTGTGACATTGGTAGCCCTCACCAATGACTCACCTAGAAGTTGTAGCAATCTTGTTTTGCAACCTTGTCAAGTTGTAGTTGACAAATTGAAGTTTGCCACAATCTTGTCAGGTTGCAGTCGTTTTCTTTTTAGTTGCAGCAATCTTTTGAATATTATTTTCTCTTCTATCGGCTAGCCTGGGTTTTTATTATTAGACGATCTTGAGGAAACTATAACCAAAATATCATGAAGCACTCTATTAATTTTAATAAAACTAGTGTTGTTACAGACAGAAGACAAGGAATCAGTTTCTTCAGTTCAGTAATTAATAAGTAAATATTTTCGTTTTTATTACATTTTACCATGAGAAAATCTAATTTCCCAATACTTACATGCACGATTGTCTCCAGACTCAAATCACATTTTCTCTTGCATCATATTTGACATTGTCTTTAAGAATTTCTTAAATTCATGGGTCAAGACCTGAAATATTGATTAATGTAATAATTTAATATTATGCTAATGACCAAAATTATTTCCATAATAAATTTAAAATTTCAAAGTAAATACTGCTACTAAAATCATATTTTTATTGAACGATTCCAACTTTTGAAAGCCTTTTTTGCTTACAGCAGATTTGAGTTACTATGTAGCATTAACATATTCATAGCATGTGATGTTTCAATATGAATTATAGATCTAGATTATGAGAACACACTTGATCTGAAAATGTACATATTTTCTATGAGTAACCAATTTTTAAAGACTTATTATGTCATTTTCACTCGATAAATTGTTAAATTTTAGATATTTACATTTTTTGATAGAATTGCTAAAATGCTTTCCTCAGGCATTTATGTTAGATAAATATTTATTTATTGTGTTTATAGTCATGTAATTCTGCAATCATTCTAAATTATGCTCATGCCCTTTAAAAATAAATTTTGTTTTTTAATCTTCTCAGTGGAGCTTTCACTATCATCAAGTACTAATAGCAAGGTGAAAGAAAGGAGGGCTTTTTTTCACTTTGGTTTTCATTTTTTTACACACTTTTGTTGAAGAATGAAAATAGTTAACCGATATAGTAACTCCTAAAACTCCTTATCATATTAATGATAACTTAATAGGATTTGTGTTAAATAACAAAAAATTAAAGCAATTTAAAATTCATTATTAGATACACTCTTCCATGCACATTTCACCTGGAAATGTGATAGGCAATGATACTGCACACTTTATAGATTTGTTGTGACCATTAAATAATTTTCACTATATTGTGGAGCCTTGAAAGTTCCTAACTCATTACATACTCTTGCCTAAGTTCTATTTCTCATGCAATTTAATCTAACCTAATGAAACGCCAATCTATTCAGCATTATTTGTTAGATTAATATAAAAATTTACATTATAGATTCTGTATTCCAAGTAACTTCTATAGGCATAGATATATTTTATTTAAAACTGATTATTTCAAATAGTTATCACATTCTTTATAATTATTCATTTTGCCAAAGTTTATCATTTAATCCATCTATAAATATGAAAGGTTATTTATTTGTGTATTTGCTGTTTTATATAGGCAAAATTGCATTTGCAAATCACTATCTGGTGTTTAACATAGTATCTGATAGAAAATGACTGCTCAAGAAATTTTTGCTAAGAAAATAAGAGATTCAATTCTAAATAAATGAGTGATTAGTAGGGATTTGAGGATATCACACTGTTCTCTATTACTTCTTCTTCTTCTTCTTCTTCTTCATCGTCGTCTTCTTCTTCTTCTTCTTCTTCTTTTTTTTTTTTTTTTTTTTTTTGGAGGAGTCTTGCTCTCACTCTCTAGCCCAGGCTGGAGTGCAGTGGCACAATCTTGGCTCATTGCAACCTCTGCCTCCCAGGTTCAAGAAATTCTCCTGCTTCCGACTCCTGAATAGCTGGAATTACAGGCACCCACCACCGCACCCGGCTAAGTTTTGTGTTTTTAGTAGAGACGGGATTTCGCCATGTTGCCCAGGTTGGTCTCGAACTCCTGAACTCGGGGGATCCGCCCACCTCTGCCTCCCAAAGGGCTGGGATTACAAGCATGAGCTGCTGTGCCTGGTCTCTATTACTTATTTAATAATCACTAAAACGTCTCTTAGTATGCATGAAGACAGTAACAAATCACTGCAGGAAACTCAACCATTTTTTCCCTAAATATATAGAAACCAATAAAGCAGATCTTATATTTCTGAAGTTATCATATTTTTCCATCTAGAACTTAAAGAATAAAGAATAATCTATATTAGAAAAGTTACAAAAATATCCCAAACAAGCTAAGCATAGCAAGCCTTTTTTTTAGATATATTTTATTCTAATATTTGTTTACAATTTTGTTACAAATATTTGTTGTTTTTTTATTAAATGGAGAAATTTACATCAATTTTCATTTTTTCAGGATGGTGGAGACACTGGGTAGTCTAGCTGAATATTTTATTTAAGTACATTTTAAAGAACTAAAGTATGGCAAAAAAGCCTTTTGAATTAAACTATGGTTTAATCTTACTTTGATTAACTTTATTAATTTATTATAATGCATGATTATTATTAGTAAAGTATCTATTTTCCTTGAAGATGTGGTTTCATAACTGATTTATCTTTGCATCCTTGGTGGCTGACAGTTAATAAAAGTTTACCATATATGAATAACTAAATGAATTAAAACATAAACCAGTAAATTACTTTAGGATCCTAAAGTCACAATCAAGAACACTGATCATAACTACTAATTGTCATCTATTTCATTAGAAAGTTTTAGATAGTGTTTGAATATGTACTGACAATGAAAATTGTGGGGGTGTTTCTTATATCTACGTATCTACTTTCTTGCAAAATAAAATCCTGGAAACGATTCAATTTTGAAGTTTGTGATTGCTTAGATGTTAAGTAAACAGTAGTTTTCTGTACTGCATTTGGAAGACATAAAGGTTAAGCCAAATTTGAGACATTGTAGTACATATTTAAGATGTTAGGAGTTCACATATTTTTGTATAAAAGCATGTATATGTAAATATACTAGTAATGTAAATAAATGTATTCTATTTAAAAATCAGATGTGTTTTACAAAATAATTTTTTATGATTTACACATTAGTCAGGATTAAACTACCTTTAATATGCACATGAAATCCAAATTTTGAGGGGGAAACTGCTTCAAAAGTCTTGTTTGAAGTTTTTCCAAAACCAACATATTTGAAAAACATTTCATCCAACATTACCATTATTTTTGTTGCTTATCTAATAGACCTCAAAATCAGAGTTCCGAAAAGTATCTTAGTGAAATATCTCTTAGCGGTAACTAAATCATCCTGACATCAATAATTAAAAAGTATTCAAATCACAAAATATTTATTAATGCAAATATTTTCACTTTTATAGCTTTCCTTCTTTACCCTATTCCCTAATGATCTGGAAAATGCGCTACTAGGAATAAGGTTGTGTTTTTCACTGTGTAAACTTATGTACTCCTAATCAAGGGGGCTGGAGTACGGCCCCTGTATTTGTCAAAGATGGAGCAGCAAGTGTAGGTAGCAGCCACTCAAACACATAGTGGACACCTGTACATTCTAGGAGATCCAGCAATGACCAATTCATTTGGTAGTGCAATTCAATTGAGTCATCTACTTTGCAAAGGATCTATTAAAGTTTCCTTGCCAGCAGACACATGTAGTGAGTGGTAGTTATGGAGGACTCATCCCTTTCTTCAAGAAGTCTCAAGTTCCATAATAGATGAATCATGGAAAGGCATGTGCATAATGCCGTTGGAGATATGGGTGAAAGTCAACTTAGATAGACTTTCATACTGAGAGATGAAATGATGAGATTTTTCTCAGGAGAAATATGTTTAAGTGGAATCCTTGGTTTTAGCTCATTGGGTTCTCTGCATACTGCTTTCAATTAGCTGATTCAGCAAGTACTTCTCTCCATATATTTAGCTTTTTAAAAATATATCTTCACTAAGATACAATGGACACTAATTGACTGTTAAGCAAATCATTTTTAATCTCTTTTAGAGTTTGTTAAATTATTTACTGATAATTTTGCCACATGTTACATCATGAAATATAATAATTTCCATTTAATTTTGAGGAGAGACCAAGCAAATAATGAAAAGAGGTCAAGTTAAGTGATTAAGCCTGCCAGAGGATTTTTCCATTTTAGTAGGAAAATACTTCAGAGATGTGAAAGCGCTAATTTATACTGTTAAGTAAATTTGTAATCACATGGATACTGCTAGTAGTTACTGACATTTTCTCTTCAAGAGCCGCTAATCTCATAGTTTCTGTGAGTACTATTTTATTTTCCTTTTTCAAAATTAAAGTGATTTATTACTAGAAATGAGATACGTTTTAGTATACAATAAGAATTTTAAAAGCCATTTATTTCTAAATGTTTTCTGTGCTTTAGCCCCCAACAACTTCAACATTAAAATAAAAATGATGTATTTCATCACAAAAAGAACTGTGAACAATGAAAAATGTCTTAAAACCTGAAACAACTTTTGAAATATTACTGCCTAATCACTCAAGAATGTATGTAACTTACCATTCTGGTTTTATTTCTTAATATATCATACATCTACCCTCCAAGACAATTTTCCCAAATACTTACATTTTAAGAGGGCAATCTTCTTGACATACTACAGTGTAAAAGCATGTTTTATTGCAAATGAGTATTAGAAACGAATGTGACTTAATCAATATTTAAAGGAACACAAAAAAAACATAAATTCTGCACATGCATACCAAGTGCCTTTCAAGCCTATTTCTTATTTTTTAAAATGCATATTATTCCCATACATGCTTTCTATTAATTTGTTTCTTTATAATAATTCTTATTTTTCACTGAGTCACCTAGCCCTAATATTGAAAGTGTATGTTCACTCCAATATTAAGAAAAATAATATCTTAATCTTTTATTTCTGTAGTTTTGAAATATCTTAGATTTTTACAGGCTCTAAACCATACTCTGTTTTTCATTTATGTATCCAGTCACTATAAAGTTGGCTAACAGAAGTACTTTCTACACATATTTAATTTGCCATAAGGTTCACCAACCAGAACTTTGTGTTAGCAAAGTTGACCTGTGCTCTATATATTATATTACATGTTTTCCCTTTCTTATGGCATATTACACAAGCCACATATCTCTGGAATCAAAACAAGGAATAAACACTCTTCTGCAATCCCAATGTTCCAACCTTCATGGAAAATGTAAACTTATTTCAATCATTCTATACAATCTAAAAAATGTCAAAGTGCAAAAGCCTGGTTAACTTCTACTTTTCTTACTGTTTATTTTTGGAAAACCTAAGTCTTTGTGCTAGAATTGCTGTTGCAAATTATTATCTTTACTTCTAATAGAGTCTTCTTATCTTTCATTTTTTTGGAGACAGGATGTCAGTCTTTGCCCTGGCTGAAGTGCAGTGGTATGATCATAGTTCACTGGTGACTTGAACTCCTGGTCTCAGGAGTTCACTTTGGTTCCCCAAATTGTTGGGATTACAGGCGTAAGTTCCTGCACCTGGCCTCCAATAAAATATGAAAAATAAATACCAATGTAAGGTTTTAGTGCCCACTCCAACCTAGCTTGGAATGGCACTAACACTTTTTTTTTTTTTTTGAGACAGAGTCTCCCTCTTGTCACCCAGGCTGGAACACAGCGGCATCATCTCAGCTCACTGCAACCTCTGCCTCCCAGATTCAAGCAATTCTCCTGCTTCAGCCTCCTGAGTAGCTGGGGACTATAGGTGCCTGCCACCATGCCCAGCTAATTTTTGGATTTTTAGTAGAGACAGGGTTTCTTCATGTTGGTCAGGCTGTTCTCGAACTCCTGACCTCAGGTGACCTGTCAGCCTTGGCCTCCCAAAGTTCTGGGACTACAGATGTGAGCCACTGTACCCAGCCCACACTTTTTACTGTGTTAAGCAATTAGTAAAACAAAACATAAAGAAGCTTCACTTTCCTGAAGATCTGTTACTGATATAGGAAATTCAAATTATATGTCCTCTTTAGGATGTCATTTGAATCATGCATTATTATTATTATTATTATTATTATTATTATTATTATTTTGAGATGGAGTTTTCACTCTTGTTACCCAGGCTGGAGTGCAATGGCGCAATCTCGGCTCACTGCAACCTCCACCTCCTGGGTTCAGGCAATTCTCCTGCCTCAGCCTCCTGAGTAGCTGGGATTACAGGCATGCGCCGCCATGCCCAGCTAATATTTTTGTATTTTTACTAGAGACAGGGTTTCACCATGTTGACCAGGATGGTCTTGATCTCTTGACCTCGTGATCCACCCGCCTCGGCCTCCCAAAGTGCTGGGATTTCAGGCTTGAGCCACCGTGCCCGGCCGCATTATTTTTTAAGCTATTGAGTGAGCAGGAGCCAAATCACTGATGCAGTACACAACAGCATCCTCAAAGTGTGAGGTTGTGGGCCACCTGCACCAGAGTCACCCCCAAAACTTACTGAAAATGTTAAGGAAGTTTTAGGGTGGCCAGGCCCCACCAAAGACCCTCTGGAACAGTACTTTTTGAAGAATAATTTAGTATTCTGCATGTTTAGTAGGTACCCAAGTAAATTCTTGGCCTGTTAGACTTGGGGAAGCACAATATGGATACTTCATCCCTACTGGGCCATGTCAAAACCTGAACACACTTGTACTTTACTGTTTTTAGGTACTGGCCTGATGATTTTAAAAGGAACCATAAGTTTAAATCAAGCCAATGTTCTGCAGTGTTCCCAGGCATAATTAATGTCATAGAACTCCCAGAGCAAGTTATTCAAATATCTATTTTAAAACATATCATATAATCTTATAATTATTTCTTTATGTGTCTGTGCCTGAGATTGTGAGCACAGTAAGAATAGGGCAGGCAGCATATTCATCTCCATGGCTACACACCCTAGCAAAGTGACTGCATAAAGAAGGCATACAGAAAGTGTTTTTCTAGTAGATGACTTATAAAATAAATTTAATCAAGTTGAAGAAACCCGATGTTTTTAGTTATTCCTAACCCTTTCAAGCATAGTATCATTTTCTGAGTCATTAAAAAAGGCCATTGCCTCCACTCTACTCCAAAAATTTCTAATTCAGTTCATCTTGCTTGGGGCCCAGGAATAAGCTTTTTTTTTTCAAGTTTCCCAGGTGATTTTTAATATATAGCTAGGGTTGAGGATACCTGACAGAGATAGAAGAATCATGTGGCAGGCAGAATAATAGGCATACAAACATTTCCATACCCTATTCACCAGAATCTTTGATTACAACTATGATTTAGGTTACAGATCTTAAAATAGAACAATTGACCTAGATTATCTTGAATTATCCAGGTTAGCCTCGGCTAATAACTTGAGTTCTTAAAAGAAGGAAAGAAAGGGCGAAGGGTCAGAGACATGCAGTACAAGGGGAAGCAGAAAAGATGGAAACACAAGAAAGAGTTGATTTCTTGTTGCTGGTTCTGCTGCAGGAGCCCACACGCAACGACTAGAAAAACGCCTGTAGCCAGCAAGGAAATGGAAACTTCAGTCTTACAACCATATGGAATTGAATTCTGTCAACAACCTGAATGAGCCTGGAAGCAGATTCTCCCCCAGAGTCTATAAAAGGGAACGCAGCCCTGCCATTACTTTGATTTTGAACTTGCAACACCTGAAACAAAGAAACCGGCCAAGCCAACAGAACTGACCAATAGAACTGTAAGACAGATACTAAATGAGTGTTGTTTTAAACTACTAAATTTATGGTCATTTGTTACAGCTAGGTTAGAAAACTAATAAAAATGCTTGCCTGACAAAAATTACATTTTTTCCCATCAAACCATAGTAACTCTGCTTCCCACTAGCCAGTCATTCCTCTTAACCTTAGAATACATTCATTCTCCAGCAAGACAATCCCATTAGCTAGAAATGCTTCTCCCAAGCTGCTTCTAAATTGCTGTGTAATTTTAAGAAAATCAATTCAACTATTTTCTGCTTGGTTTACTCAACTAGAAAATGAGTATAACTTGATCGTTAATTGATCGTTCTTTTTTTATTGCATACTTATTAGAAGACATAACTAAAGTCGCAGAAACATATCTTCAACTCCAGTTCTTATACACTTAAACTCTCTAAACTGATTTTCTGACCTAAAATGTGCATAAAAGTAGTGGCTGGCCGGGCGCGGTGGCTCAAGCCTGTAATCCCAGCACTTTGGGAGGCCGAGGCGGGTGGATCACGAGGTCGAGAGATCGAGACCATCCCGGTCAACATAGTGAAACCCCGTCTCTACTAAAAATACAAAAAATTAGCTGGGCATAGTGGCACGTGCCTGTAATCCCAGCTACTCGGGAGGCTGAGGCAGGAGAATTGCCTGAACCCAGGAGGCGGAGGTTGCAGTGAGCCGAGATCGCGCCATTGCACTCCAGCCTGGGTAACAAGAGCGAAACTCCGTCTCAAAAAAAAAAAAAAAAAAAAGTAGTGGCTGTTTTTAGAAGGTTAATGTGACTCGTAAATGAGATAATGCCAATCTATATCTGGCTAAATCAGTGTTGCCTGCAACTTTTATCTTTTATCATCGCTCGTCTTGTAGGATTATTTCAAGTGTTAAATTACATGATAGATATAAAAAACTTGCTTCATAATAAATACACAATAAGCATTAGCTATTGCTGTTTTCTGTATCCCTTGATAATTCTTTGAGTCGTCGCAATAATAATGTTGATTGAACAAACCAGATAAACCCAGCATGCACACTTAAGTGATTTGGCCAAAGTCACAAAGATGCTTAGGTCTGACTCCAAATTCAGAACTCAGATTCTCTGACCTTAAATTTCTATTCTTTGCCCTGTATCATACTGACTTAGACAATGGAGTTACTTATTTGCATAAAGTGAAGGACACATTTCTATTTACCTTATTCAGTTATTTTGCTTAACCACCAGTTTTCTCATTACATTTCACTTGTACTCATCAAACACATTTATACTTTCTCCCAATGATTCCTTCTTTCCATTCCTCTTCTTAGCATCATATTTGACTTTTTTACAAAAAGCTTACATTAATAAATGGCTTGAAAACTCATACTTGCCATTCTGGCAAGGGACCAAAATAAAAACACATGCATCGTCTCATTTTCTAGCACTTTAAAAAATGCATTTTAAATGAAGAAAATTTCTTCCGGAAATTAAATTTGTCTTCCTGCCCTATTTATTGAGCATCTGCTTTTACCTAGTTTGGTAGACTGAAGGAAATGAGATGTATGTTAAGATTTCTACCTTCAATAAAAGTATTTATCAAGTTGGAGAATGGTAATCTACTGTTTTTAGAGGCTTATTTCACTGATTTTAAACATCCTATATAGAACTCATTCACAAGGTTCTAACAAGAGGTGATTTTATCAACATTTGTAACGGGAAGTCCGCAATCTTCCTCAGTCCTAGCTCTGTCATTCATTGGGCCCGGCCACATTCCATACCGTTCCAGGTGTTTTCCTACTTATCAAACAAAGCATGAGAGTAGAAAGTTTAAGTCTTGGGTGAGAGTTCAAAAGTTACATGAAAATAAAAAAAGGTTGTTATGTAAAAACAGTTTTTACTACAAGCAAACTAAAGCCAAAATACCCTTAAAACCAAATCTCTCCTGACACTGTTTTGTTTTTGTTTTTGTTTTTCCTGTGGCCCAGGAAGACTTTTCCTATGTCTCCTATTACCTAATAGCTCAAGGGAAAAAGCAGACCATTTGGCTAGATAATTTTTCTCTCATTGCATGAGAATCCAGGGAAAAGATATAAAGATATCTAGGCAAAAAAAAAAAAAAAAGGAAAGAAAAGAAAAAAAATCACTAATTTTGCTCTTACATTTTCATATATTGCCTCTTTTTAGAGCTATTCTTACTTTTGAAATTCTATTTGAGGATTGTCTAGTTGTCTCTTCTCCCTTGCAGAAAGTCCAAATTAGAAAATAAAACACATACCTTCATACACCCCCTTGCCAGATGTCTCACAATGGAATCTGGTAAGTTCATGTACCCTAAGCTAAACCAATCACTATCATCACTGGAACAGCCTTAATGCTCGTAGGACTAGAAATTAACATTTTCTGAATTTTGGCTGCATTGAGTTTTTATCTTGTTCGCATTTAAGAGGAAGTCACTAAGCCAAGACTTTTAAATATACAGAGTAACAAAAACTGTGATACACATTTAGAAATGATTCAACAATGCCTAAACTCAACAAGGTAATAGAAAAAAAGAAAATTATTACATTTAACCCATTAACTTCCTCTGGACAACCTGATATATAAATTGCCAATTTTTAAAAGTCATTAAAAACTCTCACAAAAACTTCTAGCATGTATTTTATTTTTGAAGAGATGCTTATATTTAATTATAACTATTAAAATCCACATTAAAATCCATATATAAGAAAGCATATACTGTTAATATTTTCTCATTGGTTAATGACACAGTTTTCCTTTTTCTAGAGAGATATTGAAATTTTAAAAGTAGTATCCAACTGGTATTTAATAATTTACATGGTTGAGGGATGAAGTCTAATACCAGTTACAAGTAGAAACAGTAGTTGTATTGGTTATAAACGTGAGTTAGATTTTTTTTTTTTTTTTTTTTTTTTTTTTTTTTTGAGATGGAGTTTTGCTCTTGTTGCCCAGGTGGGAGTGCAATGGCAAGATCTCAGCTCACTGCAACCTCTGCTTCCCAGGTTCAAGTGATTCTCCTGCCTCAGACTCAAGAGTAGCTGGGGTTACAGGCATGTGCCACCACGCCCAGCTACTTTGGTACTTTTAGTAGAGACAGTGTTTCTCCATGTTGGTCAAGCTGGTCTCAAACTCCCGACTTCAATTGATCCTCCTGCCTCGGCCTCCCAAAGTGCTAGGATTACAGACGTGAGCCACTGCGCCCAGCCAGACTTCTTGTTTTTAAAATCCAACTCAGTCACACACTAGCAAATTAAACAACTTCTTTAAGAATCATTTTCTTGTCTTCAAAATAAATCCTAAACAAGAAAGCTATTGTAAAAGTAAACTTAGATGATATGAACTTCTTAGAACTCACTCAGTATTGCTTATTATAATACCACATTAAAATTTTATAAATATAAATAAGCTTATTATATGTTTTCATTTATTTGCCATAATTTCAATAGTACTGTATGTGGAAAACTAACACTGTATTTTAAGGTAGTGGTCACATGCATCTTGTGTTTTTTTATCTTCTGCAGAAATAATATAGTCATTTATTCTGTCATATAAGTAGTTGTGAAAATATCAGATAAAGTGAATTCTAAGTATGTTCCTTGATAGGATGTCAATGTAGTTAATATGACTACATAATTACTAAGACTGAACCTATATATAATCCAAAGCTCTAGCAAATCTTTGTAACGTTGTAATCAAATGTTGACTTCTTAAATAATATAATGTTAAGCCAGTTAAAAATAGGATGTAAAACCCGCCAAATTTTACTTTAATTTTTTATTTCTGTTTGTATAATAAGGGGTATAAGTGCAGTTTTATTGCATGAATATATTGCATAGTGTGAAGGCTGGGCTTTTAGTGTAACTATCACGTGAATGATATACATTGTACCCATTAAATAATTTCTTATCCTACAACTGTGCTCCAATCCTCCCACCCTTCTAAATCACCAATGTTTACTATTCCACACTCTATGTCTTTGTGTATACATTATTTAGCTCCCACTTACAAGTCAGAACATGCAGTATTTGACTTTTTGAGTTGTTTCACTTAAGATAGTTTAATTTGGCTATCACACCCTTCACTAACACCGTACTGGATCAACAAAGGAAAACATTGACTCTATGCTTACTTGCTTATTTAATGAACATTCCAGATTGAACAGTTGAATAACTATTGAAGAGAGATAATTTTGTGATTAAGTTTGGGATTTCACTTTAGACTCTAAAGTACTTACTCACGGGACTAATTTTCCCATTGTGGGCATAATTAGCCATTTTCCGGTGATTTGGGTCACCTTCTTTTTATTTGAAAGAGGCAAGCAGCCAAATCTCAGCCCAATTAGTAAAAGGTGGAAGGGATCCTGAAAAAAAATGCTTTGTACTTGATGGAACACTCTCCCTCCAGGAGATCTAATATGGAAAGAATTAATTGCTCAAAGAGAACAGAAACAAAACACATCTTTCCAGCTCTTTGGAATAAGAGATTTATACCTATTTTCCTTCCACAAAGTCAGGAGTCAAATACCATATGAAAACATGTTTTGTTTTGTTTTTCCTACCAACAATGTGATCAGAAAATACATAATTCTGCTGAAATTTTAAGTTGCATAGCAGCCCATAAGCAAAGTTATGATATTCTTTTTACATTGAGCTTTCCAATCATTCTCAAAATAAAATTTATGTGGCACCTAATAGCACATTCCACTTTTTAGGAGGTAGAGGAACTCTGTTGATACTGTCTGTACAGCACATCTTATTTCCCCTAATAAAATGAACCTTTTTCTGATAGAGAATCCATTATCTCTGTTTCAGATGAGACCTCCCTTTTAACCACTGAATTAGGAACTGATTGAAATCTGGTCAGACTAGCACAATTCTCTGATTAAATTTAGCTTGGCCATGGACATGTGTGGTCCAAGAGACACCACTGAAACTCTCCCTGGGACATTTATATTGTTGTTATTAGGGAAGCTTTCTTCTTTCGCTGGGGTTGCAAAGCAAGTAGGGCATGAATATCAGACTATTCTCATGCATCCTTCCTATCATACAGAGAAAAAGTTCAAAAATGGAGTTAAGTACAATCAGCTAAGAGCTGAGGATTGCTGGATAATCCAACAACATTGGAGCCTTTTAATTTGCCATATTTGAAGACAGATTCAGTTCTGGAATTTCTCATCAAAATAGCCATTAAAGTTTTACACATAACCGATTTATTTGGAACAGTGCAGCGGAATAATCACTATATGTGGAATAAGAAAGCTCTGATTATGAATCATCCTGATTATGATTGAACACCTTGAATATTTTTAGGTTAGTCACTTTGCTGGGTCTTCATTTCCTAACCTGTAAAAGGAGATGGCTTTAAGCATATTTTCATCTTGTAATCTAGATATTTAGATTGTTTTCTTTTTCACAAAATAAGAACATCATTGCTTATACTTAAAACACATTCCATGCCCAGCCAATAGGAGTTCAAAACTAACTTTTTTATCCAAACACATCTATAGAGTATTTTTTAAAAATATGAAATAGACTTAGCAGTATATGTTCTTGCATAATATACAATGAATGCATATCTATGTTGAGGTATTAATACTCTGCCCAAAAAGTAAACACATCTCTTAGATGAAAACATAGGAATAAATCTTTGTCACCTTGGGTTAGGCAATGGCTTTATAGTTACGACATTGAAAGCAAAAGAGATTTAAAAAATAGGTGAATTAGATGACATCTAAATTATAAACTTTGTGTTCAAATTATACTACCAAGAAAATGAAGAGACACACAGAATGAAAGAAAAAATTTGCAAATCACATATTTGAAAGTGATTTGCAATTATATATCTAGAATATACAAATAAAGCTTACTGCTCAATAATTAAAAGAAAAAATATCCAATTAAAAAATGGGGCCGGGCGCGGTGGCTCAAGCCAGTAATCCCAGCACTTTGGGAGGCCGAGGCGGGTGGATCACAAGGTCAAGAGATCGAGACCATCTTGGTCAACATGGTGAAACCCCGTCTCTACTAAAAATACAAAAAAATTAGCTGGGCATGGTGGTGCGTGCCTGTAATCCCAGCTACTCAGGAGGCTGAGGCAGGAGAATTGCCTGAACCCAGGAGGCGGAGGTTGCGGTGAGCCGAGATCGCGCCATTGCACTCCAGCCTGGGTAACAAGAGCGAAACTCCGTCTCAAAAAAAAAAAAAAAAAAAAAAAAAAATGGGCAGAGTAGATACGGAGTCAACCTAAGCATCCATCAACAGATGAATGGATAAAGAAAATATGGTGCGGACACAAAACAGAATATGATTTAGCCATAAAAAAGGAATGAAATCTTGTGGCATCATGGATGAGATGGAAGAACATTATGTTATGTGAAATAAGCCCGAAAAAACAAATATAAATACTGTGTGTTCTCACTTGTACACAGAAGCTAAAAAAGCTGATCTCATAGAAGTAGAGTAGAATGGTAATTACTGGAGTCTAGGATGGGTAACAGAGAGAGAGTGATATGGAGATGATGATAAAAGGATGCAAAATTACAGCTAGATAGGAAGAATAAGTTCTGATGTTTTATAGACTGTGGAGTGAATACAGTTAAAATAATTTATATTTTCAAATAGCTAGAAGAGAAGATTTTGAATGCTTTGAACACAAAGAAACAAGTTTGAGGTGACTGATGTGCTATTACCCCTAATTTGATCACTACATATTGTGTGTATTGAAATATCGCCCCATAAAATAAGTACAATTATTATGTGTCAATTTTTTTTAATTGATGGGCAAAGGATCTAACAAATAATAAGCTCCTGAAAGGATGTTCAATATTCTTAGTCATTAGGGAAATGCAATCCCGGAGAGAGATCCAAGATGGCTGATCACTAGCAGCTCGGGATTGTAGCTCCCAGTGAAAGCTCAAAGAACGAGAGGATGCCATACCTTCACATGAATTCTTGTTGCTCACGCACCAGGAGATTCCCAGCGGAGGAGCCCCACGGGTCGCCAGCACGACTCTTGTGACCGGCGAGGCAGTTTTGCCAGCGCCTCGGAGCGTCGGTTCTTGGTGCAGAATCAGAAAAGCACCATCAATCTTAACGCGATTTAGTCGGCGCAGTGGGTTGCTCAGATTTCGGCACTGAGAATCAATAAGTTGGACGTCCACTCAGAAACTCAATTACAAAGACGGTAAATACAAAGACCACAGATAAATACATTTATAACGAAGGGAAGAAAACAGCCAAAAAAGGCTGAGAATACCCAAGATCAGAACGCCTCTCCCTCAGCAGGGGATCACAGTTCCTCATCAGCAACGGAACAAGGCTTGATGGAGAACGAGTGTGTTCCAATTACAGAAGCAGGCTTCAAAATGTGGATAATGAGAAACTTCTGTGAATTAAAAGAACTTGTTCTAACCCAATCCAAAGAAACTGAGAACTTTGAAAAAAGATTTGATGAAATGTTAACAAGAATACACAATTTAGAGAGGAATATAAGTGAATTGATAGAGCTGAAAAACACAATACAAGAACTACGTGAAGTATGCACAAGTTTTAACAGCCAAATTGATCAAGCAGAAGAAAGGATATCAGAGGTCGAAGACTGACTCAATGAAATAAAACAAGAAGATAAGATTAGAGAAAAAAGGATAAAAAGGAATGAGCAAAGTCTCCAGGAAATATGGGACTATGTGAAAAGACCTAATCTACGCTTGATAGGTGTACCTGAATGTGATGAAGAGAATGAATCCAAGCTGGAAAATACGCTTCAGGATATTATTCAGGAAAATTTTCCCAACCTAGTAAGGCAGGGTAATACTCAACTCCAGGTAATACAGAGAACACCACAAAGATATTCCTCAAGACAAGCAACTCCAAGGCACATAATCATCAGATTCACCAGGGTTGAAATGAAGGAGAAAATACTAAGGGCAGCCAGAAAGAAAGGTCAGGTTACCCACAAAGGGAAGCCTATCAGACAGAGCAGATCTCTCAGCAGAAACCCTACAAGCCAGAAGAGAGTGGGGACCAATATTCAACATCCTTAAAGAAAAGAACTTTCAACCAAGAATTTCACATCCAGCCAAACTAAGCTTCATAAATGAAGGAAAAATAAAGTTTTTTGTGAATAAGCAAGCACTCAGAGATTTCATCACTATCAGGCCTGCTTTACAAGAGCTTCTGAAAGAACCACTACACATAGAAAGGAACAAACAGTATCAGCCTTTCTAAAAAATACCAAAAAGAGCATCAATATAATGAAGAATTTACATCAACTAAATTCTAAATTTAAATTGACTAAATTCCCCAATCCAAAGACAGACAGGCAATTTGAATAAAAAACTAAAACCCATCAGTATGCTGCATCCAGACCCATCTCACATTCAGGGATACACAAAGACTCAAAACAAGGGAAGGAGAAAGATTTACGTACCAAACAGAGAGCTAAAATAAATAAATAAAAAGCAGAAGTTACAATTTTCGCCTCTGATAAAATAGTCGTTAAAGCAACAAAGATCAAAAGAAGCAAAGAAGGACATTATATAATGATAAAAGGATCAATGCAACAACAAGAAGAGCTAAAGATCCTAACTATATACCCACCCAATACAGGAATACGCAGACATACAAGACTAATAAAGAGACTTAGACTCCCACACAATAATAGTGGGAGACTTCAACATTATTAGACAGATCAATGAGACAGAAAATTAGCAACGATATCCAGGACTTGAACTCAGATCTGGAACAAGTAAACGTAATTAGCATTTATAGAACTCTCCACTTTAAATACACAAAATATACACTCTTATCAGTACCACATCATATCAACTTAGAAGTTTAAACGAAATGTTGGTTGGCTCCTTGTTTGTTATTCTCTTCCCTCATTTTCTTTTATGTCTCCATTATTAAGGACAATTATAGGCATACCCATATTTAGACTGCATTCTAGCCCGGGCAATAAAACAATACCCCCATCCTCTCTCTCCTTCTTCCTCTTTCTCTTTCTTCCTCTTCTTTATTCTTTTTCTTATAAAAAAAAAAATACAAAAATTAGGTGGGGCGTAGTGGCTCCCACCTGTAATCCCAGCACTTTGGGAGGCCGAGATGGACAGATCAACTGAGGTCCAAAGCTCAAGACCAGCCTGACCAAAAAAAAAACAAAAAAAGGAAAATGCAATCCCAAACCATAATAAAATACCTCTTCATACAGACTAGGATAGCTATAATAAAAAAGATAGACAATAACAAGTTTGAGAAAGAATATGGGAAATTATAACCATCATACATTGCTTATAGGCATGTAAAATAGTGTGACCAGCTTGGAAAACACCTTAGCAGTTTTTCTCAATGTTAAACATAAAGTTACTATATGACTCAGTAATTCCTCCTTTAGGTATAAACTCAAGAGAAATAAAAACATATATCCAAACAAACACTTGCACATGAATATTCTTAGCATCGTTTATAATAATTAAAGGTGGAAACAACTCAAATATTCATTAATTTGTGAATAGGTGAACAAAATATGATATGTTCCTAAAATGGAATATTATTTGGCAATAAGAAAGGAGTACTTAATATATGCTACCTACTGCATGAACAAACCTTATAAACATTATGCAAGGTGGAAAAAGTTAAAAAAAAAAAAGAACCATATTATATGATTCCCATTTATATGAAGTAACCAGAATAGGCAAAGCTATAGAGATAGAAGATATATTAGGGGTTACCTCAGACTCAGGGAGAGTGCCAATGAAGAGTGATTGCTAATGGGTACAGATTTTTTTCAGGATGATGAATGTGTCCTTAAA
The DNA here is from genome assembly GCF_048565385.1 of Saimiri boliviensis. Classification (NCBI taxonomy): domain Eukaryota; kingdom Metazoa; phylum Chordata; class Mammalia; order Primates; family Cebidae; genus Saimiri; species Saimiri boliviensis. The sequence continues at coordinate 52,944,788 of NC_133453.1, read as the reverse complement.
TGATAATTGTACTACCTTGGGAATATATCGAAACCACTGAATTTCTGGGTGCGGTGGCTCACGCCTGTAATTCCAGTATTTTGGGAGGCCAAGGCTGGCCGTTCTTGAAGTCAACAGATAGAGACTATCCTGGCCAACATGGTGAAATCCCACCTCTACTAAAAACACAAAAATTATTTGGGCATGGTGGCGCACACCTGTAGTCCCAGCTACTCGGGAGGCTGAGGCAGGAGAATCGCTTGAACCTGGGAGACAGAGGTTGCAGTGAGCCAAGATCACGCCACTGCACTCCAGTCTGGGTGATAGAGTAAGATTCCATCTCAAACAACAGCAAAATGAACAAACAAGCAAACAAAAAATTGAATCGTATTCTGTTTTCCTTTGTATTTTAGACTCAGAGGATACATGTGCAGGATTGTTACATGGGTGTATTGTGTAATGCTGAGGTTTGGGTTTGTAATGATCATATTGCCCAAGTAGCAAACAGTGAATTGTACACTTTAAGTGGGTGTTCTCATAAACTGTGTGGTATATAATTTATAGCTTAGCAAAGCTGTTTTTTAAAAAGTAAACGCCAAAAGGGAATGTGTATCTAAAGAAAGACTTAAAGCTGATCAAAACACTTAGTCTTCTCTCTCAGCTCTCCTGTCTTCCTTTGTTAAGAGATAGATGATATTCACATTGTAAAACAAAACACACTGACCAAAGAAACTACCTGGCTAACACAGCATATCGTGCATGTAAACTCTGAATTGTTCCTTCAATTTGATAGATTATTTCATGTTCAAGAGCAAATTAATTCCATTTTATGTGTATAGAGCTGTTTTGCTTTGTAAAATATACATTTTTTTGAAATTTATTTTCAACAACTAATTTTTAATTCCTGCACAAAATATTGTATTTTCTTTGATTAATACATTTTATTTTATAAAAAATAACTATTGTACATAGTTGAGGCAAAAGATACATATATATATGTATATATATACACACATAAATACATACCTAGAAAATTTCCCTTCATTTTAGATAGGATCTATAATTGTTTATCTTTTTCTCTTGTCAGTGATTTCACTTTACAGATTTTAATTTCTTATAGGAGTGGAGCACTGATAACTTATATACAAAAATGTAGATATATTCTTATATTTGTGATTTGTGACATTTTATTGGAAACAGCAACATCAAAGATGCCAGAGAAATATTAGCAAGAAAAAATGAGAAAATGTTGAACCTCGGTTTGTTTTTGGAACTTAACCTAAGTTAGAAATTTTATATCCTATCTATATTCCTTCTATGGAGCTACTGCAAGGTGAAAGAAAACTAAAGATGGAAAGAAGAAAATAAGAAAAAAGAAAGAAAGGAAGAAGGGAAGGAAGGAAAGAAGGAAGATCAATATGTGTGTCTCAGGTAAATGCACACTTTAAAAAACTGTTACTTTTATTAAAAGCAAATAAAATGTTGATATACTAAAATTTGTTTCTCTAGTGTGTCTCGTTTTAGATATAACTCCATTTTAATGCCTTTTAATATATTAATGTATTTATTCATTCAAATATTTATTTAAAACCTAATATGTTCCAAAAGTTATATTAAGTTCTGGGGATCCAGAAATCCTAAAATTTCTGTTTTTAGAGATTCTTAAAACTTTGTAGGGATGGACTGATATTTACAAATATAGGTAAGAAAGTATTATAGGTAGTCAGTAAATATTTTCTGTGTCTAATTGTTCAGTGGAATGATGCATTTTACATGGAGGAAGTATGTATGTGAGTGTGTGTGAGTGCCAGTGTGTGTGTGAAAGACAGGGAGACATCTACATAGAGAATATGATACTTATGTGTAGTTTGGGCATGCCAGGTGCTTGAGACATGCAGGATACATCAGGGATGAGAGATGAGGCTTTCTAGTAAGACAGAAGAGCAAAGTAATGGTACTCTGTTTTATTTAGGAGTACTGATTTAATGCTCTAGGATATTTTCATTTTTAATATCTACTCTGATTTACTGGTAGTAGCAGCCAGAACTGCTGCACTGAGCAATGTTAAAATTATTCTAGTCCAGTGAATCAGAAACATCTCCTGATTCATTATTGATATCTGCCATGGCAGCATCCTGAGAAGGAATGGTATGCATTCCACATACTTGCTAATGCTGCTGCATAAAATGAGTAATAATTGTAGGAAAATTATGCAGTAATGCCATATGACAAGATTTTTGTTTTAGAAATATAAAATATGATGGTATTTGGAGGTGGGGCCTTTGGGAGGTAATTGGGTTTAGATGAAGTGATGGGATTAACACCCTTATAAAGAGAGAAACAGGCAATTTTTCTTTCTCTGCATGCATGCAGCAAGGAGAGATCATGTGAAGATACAACGCAGAAGAGGGCCATCACTAAGAATCCAATTATGCTGGCACCCTGATCTAGGACTTCCTGTCTCCAGAAATGTAAGAAATAAATGCTTTTTGTTTAACCAACAAGTTTATGGCAATTTGTTACAGCAGCCTTAAACTGATATGATGCAGAAAAATATTTAAACATCAGAGTTATTTTAAAAGATTTCATGTATAAGGATGTGAGAGCTTAGCAAGTATAAATAATGTAAATGGATTCCTGAAATTCAATCATAGGTATTTGAGTAGGTTTTAATCACTGCTATCAAGAATACAGCAAAATGAATGGGTGATGGGGAAATATCTGAGTGCAGTTCATACACCTTGAAGAAAAAAGTCCAGGAGCGTTTTCTGCACAGTTCTGTAGATAAGCAAAGGAGGGCTTTGAAATAGAAGTTTCACACCCATGGTCATAGGATACAATTGTAGTTAAAAGAAAGGTGACATTTTGTCTGGAAAGGCAGCGTATGTATGCTAAGACATATGTATTGGAATTGAAGTATAACATATTTCAAAACATTAGTGTTTAAGGAATTCAAAGTAAGTAAGAAGGTGAGCTGGATAAAGAGTACAGTTTGCTAGGGACAAACATTTAAAAATACAAAGACATGGGTACAGAAGTGAGCATGGCTGTATGACTAGAGGTAAAAGAACAGGCCTGTGAGAAGCTTAAGATTTTTTGGAAAATTAATGAGTGGAAACCTGGAAATGTAACTTCAGACATTTGCTAGACAAAGTACCATTAAGCACTCTATGAACTGCTGTAATTTTACACATACCAAACACAACTTATTTTTAATCATTTACTCCTGTGACTAAGTCTGGGTTATAATTATAAATAGATCTTCCAGTGCAAAAGAAGTTGCACAGGAAGGAGCTCCTTGCTGAATTAAGCTGTGCTTAAAGTGAGAACTGCCGCTTAAGAACAACACGTTCCCTGTGAAAAAAGATGGCAAATCCATTTCAGTGAGCCTAACCTTTACCGAGTGCTATTATCAACTCAATTGTATGTTTTTTCCTGTTTGACAAACATGTTCCCAAAAGACTTTTAAAATAGCTTTCTTTCCTGCTAAACTGTTGTGCCAAGCACTTTTTCTGATTTGCAGCCTTAACTGGCCCAGGATGTGTAAAAAAAAAAAAAAAAAAAAAAAAAAAAAGCCCTGTCATGGTTTAATAGATCTTAATAACAACAAGGAAGCATTTTCCTAACGTGACTATCCCTCCCTCACTTAATCTTAGCACAGTACATTTTTGTCGAAATATAAAATACCCTGAAGGCACTAAAGAAGCAATAGTATCTTAAAAAGTTACTCTATTAAATCAAGACATCTAGTGAAGAATCTGTCTACCAAAGTAAGATTTTTGTTTTCCTAACAAAGAGAAAGAAGTCACTACAGAAAATAAGTTTTTATAAAAGTTACAATCATCTAAAAATTAATTATATGAAATGATTCCCTAGGTATCTTTTAAACACTTTTATTTTTTGTAGAATAACCATCCTGAGGTCTGTCTTGGTCATTTGAAAATGGATCCCATGCATTGCTGGAGTATTTTTTCTCAAATTGCAACTTGGCTTGTAGTTTACTGTTCATGTCTGTTTTCCTTGTGAGGAGTTTCCTCACTAAATTCTTTCTGAGGACGGAGTGAGGTGGCTCACACCTGTAATCCCAGCACTTTGGGAGATCGAGGCGGGCAGATCACAATGTCAAGAGATCCAGACCATCCTGGCCAACATGGTGAAACCCCGTCTCTACTAAAGGTACAAAAAAATAGCGTGGTGTGGAGATCTGCGCCTGTACTCCCAGCTACTTGGGAGGCTGAGGCAAGAGAATCGCTTGAACCCAGGAGGTGGAGGTTGCAATGAGCTGAGCCATTGCACTCTGGATTGGCGAGAAAGTGAGAATCCGTCAAAAAACCAAAAAATTCTGAGCTGCAATAACAATGACAATCACAAAAGAAAAAGAAAAAAAAGACGATGAAAATAAGTAAAAAAGAAACACTATTTGATGGACACGGGTGGAGGCTATGGCCGGAAAACTCACATGAATGAGGCTTTCTGGAGCCAAGTCAGTACGGCTGAGTAGTATGCTGCTTTAGACAGCAGATAACAACAATTAAAAATAATAGCAGTAGGGACTTGTACCAGAGGAAAAAAAAGAACAGTAGAAAGCAAAACACAGGGCAGAGAGCACAGGTTCCACACAGAATGACTCTGGTTTTGGATACCAGGGTTCAGACAGTAGGGTTTGGATGCCAGCTGTGGAACTGCAGTTATTTACTAACTGGAAGGTAGGCGGAAACCTAACCTGAAAGTTTTACCTTCTGTAGCTCTAAGATGGGGTGATAGATGTCTCATAAGCATATTGCGGGGGTTAAATGTAATAACCCACACAATTCCCTATCACAAGGACTAGGCAGTGATAACTGCTAAGTAAGTGGTGGTCTCTCCCCTGCAGCAGAAATGGAATGTCTTGGTTTGCTTTAATTGGGCCCAGTTACAAGACTTATAATTTTGAGTAAAATTATATGTGAACATTTAACAATGCCAACTTTCCCGGCTTTCTGTAAAGGAGGCTTTGTGAGCTCATGAACACATGATAGGATTTTAACATATTTTAGATTGAGTAAGGATGTGCACTGCCTCCAAAGTCACTTGTTTTCTCATCAAAAGGACTTGTCTCTGTATGCGTAACACTCTGCTCTATCACGCAGTACCTTTTAAATATATATTAACCCTCCCTTCTAAGAGTGGAATAAACACCAGTGTTAGAGTCTGTCATTGTTTCTAATCATTCCAAGGAGAGTATTATTAAAGAGGTGAAGACATTTATGCCTTGTCACAAACACAGACTCTGAAATGACTTGCGTATTTGCATTATAACTCTTGATTTTTATTTGCTTAATCAATTCCTAGAGGAAGAGGAAAAACAGTGAAACTGAAGGCGAGGGATTCATTACGTATAATTAGCATTAGGTTACTAGTTGGAGATAAATTAGTGCAAGGAGGTAAGATGCAAATGGCTGAAACAGAAAGAAAGAAAAACCTGCAGCAGTTAAGTTTAGCAGAAAGTTTGGTAGTGTGTGATTCTAAGACTTCTTTTGCATGGTGCATTAAGCTTTGCTAATGTTCCCACCTCTGCACGTTAACTTTGTTTTTGTTACTAAGCAAACTCTACATAGTTTAAGCAAACCATACCATTTATCTTTTGGTGGCCGCAGGTTACTTTTCTTTAACTTGTAAAATAAGGTATTGGATTAGATTCTCGAGGTCTTTTTTTGTTCTTTAGGTCTATCATTTTGAGGGGAAAAAAGTCATTATTATTGCATCCAAGGTATATATATAAATGCAAATACATTAAGTATTGAAAGCCAAATTTTCAAAAATGGAAAACTTTTTCTGGTTAATTTACTTCAGATACACATGAAACAAAATATTACAGTTTGTAACACAGCACTATTTTCATGTTTATTTATATATTTGTGAAACGTTTTTGGATTTTGTTTTCAGCTGGGGTGAGGTTTTTCTTTCTCCTTTCAATGCCTTATTTATAAGTGAATAGGGTAACATTCTCAAGAAGCATGACAATATATATTAAAATTTATTTAAAACATTAAGAAATTGAGAATCTAGAAATAAAACCCAATGATGTTTAATGTGATGTTCATAAAATTATATTATGTGCTATGTATCTTTCCTATAAAACATTACAATGATACAGAAATGCCTATTGCAGAAATAAATAAATGTATTTATTCTTCTACCAGAGTCTCTTTTCTTTACAGAAAATAATAATAAATAATAAGACTCCCTTCTATGGCTGGTTTTATGTTTGTTCATTAACTAAAGGATTAATGAACAAAAGAAAGAATTTTAATTTTATTGTAGTTTATGTACAAAGTCTCACAACTCAGAAAAGCTACCAGGAATACTTTAATGAAATAAGTTAAGTAATTTAGTAACTGTATAGTGGAGTGAGATAATTATATTCCAGTCAGAGTAAAAGAACAACTACACCAAGAAAATAATATTTATAAATGCAGTTTTAATCATTTTTATTCATTCTCCTTTTCTCTGTACTCTCTACAGTCACACTGTGCTGGGTAATACTTTATAGAAACATGGAACTTGCTTTTTCCTAAAAATAAGTAGCAATCACATTTTAAAGGGAGCAGGCATAAATTAATTCAGAGCACATAAAATGTTCACAACTACTCTTGGTTAGAGGTCTGAAGTCTTTCCTTCTCTTTTCTTTCTTCGAAGACTGTAACAGTCCTTGTAAGCTTTTTGTAAAGAAATGTTTTACATATGAATGCCGTTAATTGACTCCCTTTACCAAATAATGATGGATAATAGCCTTGATCTCCCTGAGAAAGTGTTTACAACATCAAGTCACTTTTTCTCCCTCCACTGGGTCAGCCTTTCAAATATATTGGCTTTGATCAGTGTCAGGATTTCTTTCTGGACGAATAAAGGAAACGTTATTATGATCTAAACATCTGTCAGAAGATATTTATGAAATATTTATTTTCTGATTTTTTTCTTTCTAAAATACTAGGCTCAAATAACTTTAGGCAAAAGAAATTTGGTAGGAAACATTTGACTTTATAGTAATATAAGTTTAGTGCCATTATTGCATACACCATTGAAGACAGCAACTGTCCAAATCATAATCTGCAGTCAAATTATTAAATGTCATGCTGTAACTCTAGAAAAGTTTAACTGTATTCACACTTTCAACAAATGCTTATTTAGCCACTACTATGTGCCTACCACTTGGTTGAGTGTGGGAAAATAATGGTGAACAAAAGATTAGATGCAGGCCCTTATCAAATTATAATACGGGAGACAGGTATTAATCAAATATTTGCACAAATTTAAAATGACAAGAGAAGACAAGTCCTGTAAAGGAAGAAGATGACCTAATCTGGAGGATTAAGGATGGTTTCCCAGAGGAAGTGGTATTTTACTCACTTGATATCTGAGATTTGAGTCCTCACCTACTAGGGCAAGACTGGAGTGAAGTTACTGTGAGAAAGTCTTCCTGGATCCTTCCAGGTTTAGAATTGAGTTTCACTCTGTGTGCGATAGTGCTCTAAATCTTTCCTGATTTTCAGAAACATTCTTACATTTCCTATCTCCACTAGTCAGGATAGCTTGAATGGGTGTTATTTCTTAAAATCCATAGTCTGTGTGGAACGCTCATGCTTTTTCTCTTCAAGTGGCCCAAGGACAAGAGAAATGGCCCACAGGGTAGACTTGGAACCAAGTACTGAAAAAGAGGGTCAAGAGCATGGACACCAGTCTTCCTGCGGCATCTGACTTGAGCAACCTTTCAAATTCACTTCTCTCTCTGACTCTTCTTTCCTCGTCTTTTAAGTTAAATATTTAAGTGAAGTAATCCCTGTCTCCCTCTAATTCTAACTCTTTCTGGTTTCACATGAAAAAATCTCCTGTTTATTGTATTAAGCAGATCTTCACAAAAGATATGACTGTATCTGGAATTTAAATTATAGACTATTATCTTAATTATTTAAGCTAAGGGCAGCCTCTGCTTGATATACTATTTTAAAGCATTTTTTAAAATAGCAGGTGAAAGATACAAGTGTGAAGAGTGAGACTAGATCAAGCCTCAAGGCCCTAAGGCTTAATCTAATGCAAAATGGACTATTTAAATACTGTGAATAGCTTTCAAGTTTTAAAACCTAGGACATCTCTGAAAAATATTTGTCCTTTAGTGATTAATTCCACATATATCAATAATTAATTAGTTTTTATTGATCATTTTCTCTCAACTAGTACTATTATAGTTACTCAAATATGCTTTGTTCTCTACAAACTTACAGTTTGGTGAGGAAGGCCAAATAAGCATGATAAGCCTTCAGTTTATTGGTGTATAAGGATTAATCTCTGTACATTTTCATAAAAGGAATTATCAAAGAAGGCTGGAATGCCAGGGTTATGGAGAGGAAATCTAAGCTCGTCCTTAAAAAAAAAAGTAGAAGAAAAAGAGATAGAGGGAGAAAGAGAATTCTAGGTAGAAGAGGTCATATGAGCAAAGACAAAAGACTGGGAAACAAAGAGTGAACATTATTAAATGGGCATAGCACTTACATCTGAGGATTTCAACAAGACTGAAACATTCATTGTTTTCTTTGATATCATATATAATTATATGTGATAATTATCAGCGGTTATATTTTAAACCTTGTAAGTGAATCACTATTTCTATCTTACTCTTTCTCTACCTATAACTGTTTTATATTTTACCAGTTAATTTAATTACATCTTATCTCCCATAAGAGAAAAGCAAGAGAATGAGATAAGACTATAATATAAGACATTGTAATTTACATGTCAAAATGACAAACCTAGGAGAAGACTAAGTCCCCAGCAAACAATAGAAATGATTCTTTCATTTCAATTCTGATAGAAAAGCTCTACAAAGTAATTGTTAATAGAGTGACTTTGAAATAATCCTTTTTATTTAAACCATAACTTGTATGTTGACATCACAAGGGCTTACACACAAAAAGCTGTGATTTATATTTCAGTAGATATAAAATACCAGAGAGGGAAATCCAGAGTTGCTTTGGTCACATTTACATCTTAAGGGAAGTGAGAGTCATTTGGCATTTGCAAAGACTGGAAATTTGCCTCTAATAATGGAGCTGGACATTGATTGAGGCTGTATGGTATTAAGCTATGATGGAAACTGAAGCTTTCTCTGTATCTATGTAACTCGGGAACATTATTTTACTCCTCTAACCTCAATATCTACATAAATAAAATGTGGATAATAATATTATATTTCGTATTATGTTCTATTTGAGACTATAACTTGAAAAATTGGAATGAGGAGAGCTCAAAACATTTTCTAGCACACTCAGTAAACTTCAGGCATAACTACAATGCAAATTTCATATTGGATATCATTACTTGTCATCTAACAGGAGGAAAGGAAAGCATTATATGTAAATTAGGAAAGCAATATAGCAAATATTTTATTTATGTACATATTTTATTTGTAGGCAGGAAGCTTTCATCTACCATGTTTTATCAGGATGTGAGTATGAGAAAGTCATGTAATTAGAATTGCCTAAAAAAGTTAATTTGGAAATTTTTATCTAAGAAGGTTTCTGAGTTTCTCAATTTTTATCTAAGAAGGTTTCTGAGTTTCCCCATTTGTAAGTATAAAAATAACTTTCAATTTTAAAAGTATAAATATGTGGCCACATTTTAAACTCATCACTCACATCTTAATGTAGGCAGCAGCATGTCATACTGGATTCATTTAAAATTCACTTTGCATTAAGAGGTATTGTAATGATTAGCTGCCAAGCCTGCAAGAGATGGAAATCATAACCTTTCTTTTTTCATAATATATAATCCCTAAACTCAAAGTACATACGTGAATCTTGGCTAAAAAATGACATCTGACCAGCATCCTATTTATGATATTCCATCTCTGTCTTTATGCCAACTCTATAGGGATACTCAGAAGCTGAAGAAAAACTTATGGAAATACTGACATTGAAGACAGATTTTCCTAAGAATGTAGAGGCATTCTTATTGATGAGGAACTGGACTTGGAAACAACCAGTGTCTACCCACCAGACAAACATTGGCACACACATCATCCCAAATTTACTATTTTCTTTGATGCTCAGAGAATTGAACTGTGCCCACCAGGAAATTAATTATAGTTTTTTTTTTAAGTAGTCTATTTTTTTTCAAATGTTTTCTCCTCATCCATCCAGAAAATGAATTTCCCAGAAATCAAGAAATACATTTTGTTTGTTGATTGATTGAGTTGATTAGGTGTGGTCACTGGTGCTGTCACAATAATCTCTCTGGTTAAATGTTAATCCCACAAGTCAAAACCAAAATAGACAGGGAATGAAGTAGTAAGAGCCCTGGTAGCAATATGTGAAGGTTCCTGGAGAAGGAATTTTTTATGCATCCTATAGTTAAAAGTGTGAAAACTCCAGATGATAGGACAAAAGAGAGATAGGCTATATGAAAAGTCCACACTAGATAAATGCTTAGAGAAATGCTTCCTAAATGTTAGCACTTTTGCTAAAATCTGTGCTTGTCTGTCTGCTTTTGAACTTCTCACATGAAAAGGAGTTTTGACAGAACCTTAACGAATAGTGAGCATAGCCAAGGCAATTCACAAAATGTGTCCATGGCCAAGCAGATTTGTCTACAGGCCATTATTAGCAAACAAATTAAAACAAAGAGATTTAAAAGGTGGGATGCTTGAAAAATATCAACACACAAAAGAATCAGAGGAAAAATATACTTAGTAATATAGAAATGTACTTAAGTGTACTTAATAATATAGAAATGTTGTACTTAATAATATAGAAATGTACTTAATAATATAGAAATGTTGCCAGCTGGGCTCGGTGGCTCAAGCCTATAATCCCAGCACTTTGGGAGGCCAAGATGGGTGGATCACGAGGTTGGATCACGAGGTCAAGAGATCGAGACCATTCTGGTCAACATGGTGAAACACTGTCTCTACTAAAACAAATATAAAAATTAGCTGGGCATGGTGGCGCACGCCTGTAGTCCCAGCTACTCGGGAGGCTGAGGCAGGAGAATTGCTTGAACCCAGGAGGCGAAGGTTGCAGTGAGCCGAGATCGCGCCATTGCACTCCAGCCTGGGTAACAAGAGCGAAACTCCGTCTCATATATATATATATATATATATATATATATATATATATATATATATGTAGAAATGTTACGTAAACTTTTGTGGTATCTAACAGTGCTTGTGACAGGAAACTCTGACATTAATTTGACATTCAAGTAGGAAGGGGTTTTTAATTAGTTGTATTTTATGAACTATTTGGCTGAAAATTCTTTTGAATGGCTAATATGTAAGAAGATCTTGTGTCCACTTATTAAAGAGAAACTACAGCATCCACATACTATCAAAAATTAGTCAAAGAAATGACCAAGTAATTCATGTTCAATAAATATAAAAGCATGCTAAACATAAAATATAGAGGTATGCACATGTATAAGATGTAATTTGACATACACAGACACATAGACACACACACACACACACACACACACACACACACACACACACACTACTGTTACCTTAACTGCACAGACTGAATATAACAGAAGTAATTTTTCTGAAAGTATTGATTTAAAAAGCACAAGAAAATTTTGCATATAAATGGATCTTAAATTGGAAAATCATCCTAGAGTAAAACATGTTTTTTTAAAGTTATGACAGAAGAGAAAATGTGGGCAGTAGATTAATACAATGCTTTCTGTTTACCTTATATCTGAAAAATTATTTGACAAATCATTTCTCTTTGTAATTTGGATATTTTTATTTCTAGAATCACTTCTTTGGTTTTCATCTTTATTTTTCTTCTACTCTTATTTATAGCTGAACTTCTAGAATTCTAACTTTGAACCTGCATCAGGTAAATAAAACAATTTGGGGAAGAATAAACATAACAAAAAATTGTTTAATGTTCACAGTCAGTTTTAAAATATGTTTTCATAAAAATGTTATTTAAACTAATTCTGTAAAGTAAAGATTTACGAAGAACTCAAATAACAACAGCAAGAAAAGAAATATCTTGATTAAGATATGGGCAAAGAACCTGAATAGACATTTCTCAAAAGAACATATATAACAAGTATATAAACATATATAACATATATATAAACAAGTATATGAAAAAATGTTCAGCACTAAGCATCAGGGAAATGCAAATTAAAAGCACAATAAGATACCAACTTACACGTGTGAAAATGACTATTAACAAAAAGATAAAAGATAAGTGTTAGCAAGGATGTGAAGAGGGAACCCTCTCATACTGTTGGTGAGACTGTAATTTAGTATAGCCTTTATGGAACACAGTATAAGAGTTTCTCAAAAAATTAAAAATTTAGCCATATGATCCAGCAATCTCACTTCTGGGTATATATCTAAAGAAAATGAAATTAGTATGTTACAGAGCTATCTGTACTTTCATGTATATTCCAGCCTCATTTATAATAACCAAGATATGAATCAATTTAAGTGTCCATCAGTGAATAAAGAAAATGAATCATATACACAATGGAATAGTATTCAGTCACAAGAAAAGAAGGAAATCCTGTCATTTGCAGCAACATGAGTGGACCTAAGAGCCATTATGCTAAGTAAAATAAACCTAGAACAGACAAATACTGCATCTCCCTCTCATATGAGGAACCTGAAAATGACCTTAAAGAAGTAGAAATTGAAATCATAGTTACAAGGGGCTAGGACAGTTGGAAGAGATGTTGGCAAAAGAATACAAAATTTTAGTTAAATAGGAGGAATAAGTTCAAGGGAGCCACTGTATAACTGGCGACTATAATAATAATACAAGTATTGCTCTCTGCTCCTCCTGTTTGACAGACAGCCTCATCTTCTCTTGCATTGCTAACCACATCCCCGAGACACCATGGGAAAGATGAAGGTCAAAGTCAAGGAAATTGGTCATGTGGGGCACCTGGTCACCAGGGCTGCTTTTAACTCTGGTAAAGATATTGTTGCTATCAATGACCCCTTCACTGACCTCAACTACATGGTCTACATATTCCAGTATGATTCCACCCATGGCAAATTCCATGGCACCATCAAGTCTGAGAATGGGAAGCCTATCATCAATGGAAATCCCATCACCATCTTCCAGGAGGGAAGTCCCGCCAATATCAAATGGGGTGATGCTGGCACTGAGTACATCATCAAGTCCACCAGCATTTTCACCACCATGGAGCAGGCAGGGGTTCACTTGCAGTGGGGGAGCCAAAGTATCATCATCTCTGCTCCCTCTGCTGATGCCCCATGTTTGTGACAGGCATGAACCATGAAAAGTATGACAACATTCTCAAGATCATCAGCAATGCCTCCTGCACCACGAATTGCTTAGTGTCCCCGGCCAAGGTCATCCATGATAATTTTGGTATCATGAAAGGACTCATGACCACAGTCCATGCCATCACTGACACTCAGAAGACTGTGGATGGCCTCTCCAGGAAACCATAACATGACGGCAGTGAGGCTCTCCAGAACATCATCCCTGCCTCTACTGGTGCTGACAAGGCTGTAGGCACTGTTATACTTTAGCTGAACAGGGACCTCACTGGCATAGCCTTCCATGTCACCACTGCCAGAAAGTGGTGGACCTGACCTGCTATCTGGAAAAACCTGCCAAATATGATGACATCAAGAAGGTGGTAAAACAAGCATTGGAAGGCCCCTCAAGGACATCCTGGGCTACACTGAGCACCAGGTTGTCTCCTCCAGCTTCAAGAGTGACACCCACTCTTCCACCTTCAATGCTAGGGCTGGCATTACCCTCAACAACCACATTGTCAAGATTATTTTTTGGCATGACAGTGAATTTGGCTACACCAACAGAGTGGTGGACCTCATGGCCCTCATGGTCTCCAAGGAGTAAAACCCCTGGACCACCAACCCCAGCAAGAGCACAGAGGATGAGAGGCCCTCACTGCTGGGCAGTCCCTGCCACACTCAATCCCCTACCACACTGAGAATCTCCCCTCCTCACAGTTTCCACACAGACCCACTGAAGAGGGAGGAGCCTAGGAAACCCCACCTTGTCATGTATCATCAATAAAGTCCTCTGTGCTCAGCAAATAATAATAATAATAATAATAATAATAATAATAATATAATGATAATACAGGTTCAAAGTTTTATTGAAAAGTGCTGAGAGTGGATATTGTTTGTAGCATAAAAATACAACTCTATTAGGTAATGCAGATATTAATTAACTAGACTTAGTCATTTCACAATCTATAGATGATACATCAAAACCTCACATTGTACATAATAAATGTGTATAATTTTATCTGTCAATCATAATAAACAAATTTACTAATGGTCACCTAATAAAGTAATGTTTAAGCAGGACATTCAATACTTATAATTTCTGTATATAAGTATCTAAAACGTTTCATCTTGAACGACACAGAGTTACCATCATACTGAGTGACATAGAATATCTCTGTATTCTTAATTTTCCTGTGACATTAGTAACATATTCAGATAGGCACAAGAGTCTCCCTGTTTCTTTCACTTAAATGAAACTTACCATACACAGAGAACATGACATACATGAAAAAGGAGAAAAAATACAAGTATTGGAAATGTAAAGAAGAACTAGAAATAAGACATTAAAAGATGAGGTATTTTATTGAAAACTCTTGTGAGTGAGGGACGGTCTAAAATTTTAAGTATAATTCTTCTGGCAGATCAAGTTGCCAAGCCGTCTATGGAATGAAACTTCTAGGAAGAAGTGCTATTATACTCTGAACTAACTGCAAACAGAATATGCAGGATTCTCTCAAAGAGAACATTCTGTAATTCAATGTATATGCTTATCATGTAAATTTCAATAATAGAAATTTTGACAAGTTGCAAAGGGCTGTTTCTTAGCATGTTCACCAATAAAGACCTATAATCAGGCATAAAAAAGTATTCTGTAGCAATTAAATATAATGTGGTCTTTCAATCTGTTGATCTGACTTCACCTAAGAATAAACCTTGATTTTTTTTTCAGATATAATCTGAAAAAATAAATGCACTAAATATCCTTTGAGTAATCCTGACTCTATCTTCTTTCTCTTGAATTTGATAAATACAATTCTTGACAAATAATGAGGGTGAATCTCTCTTACTGAAACAAGATTGAAAAGTTTTTGTGTCTGAAAATAAAGGCCACCTATTTTCTATACTCAAGTGAATTTTAAAAAGTATTCCCAATGCAACATTTTTGAAAACTAATATATAGATGAAAAAAGCCAATTGATGTTCCAAAGGTATACTCAAAGTAGCATAGTTAACAACTACCACAACACGCACACATACATGCACACACAGACACACACACACACACACACACACACACACACACACACACACACACACACACGAAGGAAAGAAAAGAAATACAAAAAGCTTCAATGGACCCAAGCAAAGCTACCTTTGGAATAGCTTCCAGAATAAACAAGTTGTGACATTTATGCCAGTGAGGTTTATTATTGTATGAGACTGCAGTAGATTTCAATCCAAATCAAATATATATTTAAAATGTTTGATGAAATATATGCTTATGCTTATTTATTTTCCCATTTCAGCATAAATTTTAATAATTTTTAAAACCATTTTAAAATGCCTTTGACCTGTCATGAACAACTACAGAACCTGAAAGATGACTAAACTTTCAGTAGTAACATAAGTAATATGTGTGGTAAAATTTCGATTTAAAAATAATGCGAACTACATTACAACTACTTAAATAGGTGATGGGAATGGGGGAAGACACAAAGTCTAAACACTTTTCAATATTTTGTCTTATGGAAATATTTTTATGCTGAAATAATTTTATTTAAATTTAGATTTTGTGATAAAAGTTAATTTAAAGGCATAAACTATAAAACCACCATAGGAAAGAGGATGTTTCAATAGTTACTTGCTAATGTAACAGTTTATAAAATGAAAAGTAATCCACGATATAGAATTGTTCACATTTACAAAGTGTCAAGTGTTTACTTCTTTATCAATATTGCCTACATTTTTGTTATTTAACATCTTTACCCAATTCCCACTGTAACCAGTGTATGTCTATGCAGTCATGTTACAATCCAGCTTAGTTTGAGGTTAAATGTTGTAAAAAGCTTTGACACTTTCAGTTATCAGAGTCCTCTTGCAGAAGGCTTTGTTCTGACCTTTCCCCCACCCCCAGTACTTCTATTCACTAATAATTTGGGATTATTCATGGTAATCCGGGAATTCTCATAATTACAAGAAAAAAATTATGATTATCATTCTCTGCACCAATTTCAAAAGTTATTCTTCACACCAATATTTAGAGATGCAGTTGAAGCTTAAAAATATTCAGTCGAAGGTAATGCTTCCAGTTTTTGCCCATTCATTATGATATTGGCTGTTGGTTTGTCATAAATAGCTTTTATTATTTTGAGATATGTTTCATCAATACCTAGTTTATTGAGGGTTTTTAGCATAAAAGACTGTTGAATTTTGTCAAAGGCCTTCACTGCATCAATTGAGATAATCATGTGGTTTTTGTCTTTGGTTCTGTTTATGTGGTGAATTACGTTTATAGATTTGTGTATGTTGAACCAGCCTGGGGAGAAATGCCAGGTACAGGTGATGGGGAGGAAGGCAGCAAATCACACTGCCATGTGTGTACCTATGCAACAATCTTGCATGTTCTTCACATGTACCCCAAAACCTAAAATGCAATAAAAAGAATATATTCAATTGAGCATATAATTTTATAAAAATAGAGCATTCTAAAAGGAATTGAGAATCATGTAAAATTTAACCTCTTTTTACTGGATCTATACACCAATAGGAAATATTTATTTTTCTGTGTACCTTCTTATAATATCTACTTGATGACACTGTATCATGTTGATTTTGTCTTTTTTCCTTCATTAACCTATCCTTCACAAGAGTAAATAAAACTAATCATGTCTTAAATATTGACTTCTATTGTTATTTTGAATCTTTCCAAGGGTATAGATGAAGGTTTATTGATTCTTATCTTACCTTCCATTTTAGTGTTTAAGACAGCTCATAGGAGACATTGGAAGATTGGTTAAATTGCTATTTAGTTGGACTAAAATACAACTGTTCAAGTAAGTTACCAACCTATGCAAAGCCTGACTTACAGTTTTTCATTCTCTCAATATTACTTAATATTAAAGTTCAGAGATGTGTTCTTTTCTTTGTCTTTATTCAGATTTTCCCATATTCTAGAAAATTCTATCTTCTTTATAACAATTTCTTAGAAACTTGATATTATGGACTAAATTGTGTCTGCCCCAGAATTATATATTTAAGTTCTAACCTTCGATATGGTTATATTTGGATGTAATGCCTTTAAAAAGTAATTATGGTTAATGAAGCAATAAGTGCACATCCCTCATCTAATATAGCTGATGTCTTCATAAGAAGAGGAAGAGACGTCAGGGATATGCAAGGCCCCTGTGAGGATGCAGTAAGTAGGTGGACATCTGCTCATCAAGAAGAGAGGCCTGAGGAGGATTCAAACCTGCCAACACCCTGATCCTGGACTTTCAGTTCCCAGAACTGCTAAAAAATAAATTTCAGTTGTCTAAGCCTTCTAGTCTATTACTTTCATTATGTCAGCCCTTGCAAATTAATAGCTTGGGTGAGCTCACAGAACTTAACTCTAAAACAAAAGTTGTCAAAACATTTTCAAAATTTTATAAGTGGAATTTTTAAAATTGTGTAATTTTAAATATTTAGTAGGCCATTTCATTTTTTTCAAAGATAAAAGCAAAGAAATATATTTTAATTTGTAGAAGAGCAACTTATGTTAACTGAAGAAAATGCTTACTGAATGTGAAGTTAAATGTGTTAAAAGAACCTTCCTTAAATTATTTTAGCTAGAAGCATAAATCTGCCTTTAAACGTTCTATGATAGCATAATGAATATAAATAGCATATTATGCCATTTAAAATAGCAATTTAAAAATGATATGATTAATAACTGTTAGTTCTGGAGCCACATGTTAATCTTTGTGGGAGCAGATGCTGGCTCATATACTGACAACCTCTGTTTGCCCTACTAATAATTCAACCCCTAGTTGCTATTGTCACATTGAGCTACAAATTCCTGACAGAAATTAATCCAAAAATCTAAGAAATGAAACAGATGCTAACATTTCATGAAAGACTTCAGAACAAGAATATTAAAAAATCATTTTCATATAATGGTTGAAGTAAATAAAATCTGCTGGTATTTCATGTGCTTAAGCAATCATAGCTTTCCCAGCTGGTGAGTATCTTTAAAAGAGAGATTTCTGTCTTTGATATCATGTATTATTTTTCTTAACATAATCATTTAATGAATTACATCTGGAAGAAATAAGTTATTTTATCAGATTCTGACATAATATTAATAATATATTGGAAAAATCTCATATTTACTGAACTACTTTTTTTTTTCAAAGTATAAGGAAAACATTATGATAAAGTTCATCAAAGGTATAGCTCATATAGGCTATTTAGTTAGTTATTATATTATGTTAGTTATTCTATAACTAATATATTAGATTTCTTCTTCTTTTGATTTTTTTCACAAGAAAAAATGTTTAAGTTTTTTAAAGGAATGCATTAAAACCAGTTATAAATTATTGTCCACTACTGCCAGGAAAAAATATAAATCATTAGGGCCTCATGCAACTTATTTGAAAGTACATAATTGATGGTAAATGTTATAATATGAATTTACCTTTCAGAAAAATATATATTCAAATGCATTGTGATTAAAAATAAAATTTTTGAAATGTGCATGTTAGAGATGTCCTCTTCTGATAGTAGAGGTGTGGGGAATGCTAAGTTCAGAACAGAGGAGGAAAGAGTAAATTCTTTTTATCTGGTCTTGGCTTATTGATACATAAATATAGTAACGATCTATGTCTAGAGTTTAATTTCAAATAGATTTAACATATCTGAATATTGGATATTTTGTATGAGTTTCAAGAAAGGATTGAGTTAAAGCCTTCAAAGCCATTTGAGAATTTCCTTTGAACACACTAAAGGGTATCTGTGAGTGCTGATTTATAAAAATTTACATGTTGCCTTTCTTAGCTGGAACTATATGTGCCAGGAATAGATTAATCCTTAGGGTTACATAGATCAGCAGCAAGACCTCCCACGTGGAAGTAGCTGTATTCATTTTTTCCCATCTGAAAATAACTTTACTAGGATATAACACATATCTTCTCATTGCCAGGTGATGCATAGGAAAATACAAGATAACTGACAGCTACATAATCCTATAGTTCAAACACTTTGAAACCTACGGTTGGTAGGTAAATATTTATCTTAATTACATGTAAATAATCTCTTTCATAATTACTCTTGTGATTGAAAGCTTATTAGGCCTCAGAAGCCTCTGGATATCAAAATGACTCATAAATTTCTACTTTTATCTGTACCTCAGAACACAAGACTTCTAGCATCCTTCAAGTTTCAAGCATTTCTAAAATTCTTTAAAGGGATGGTTTGCAAGCCAAGCTCTTTCATGGGACCACCATACACCATTCTTTCTCTAATGTTCTGACTGAATTTGTCCATGACTTCTGCCCATAGAGTCAATTGGAGTGACTTTACTCTTGCTGCTATGTACTATTTTATCCTGACACTATCTCCTGATGCTCTCAAAGTCATCACCTCTTGGGGGGCCAGAGTCCTGCTACATTTGGTGAAAAAGTAGTGAAAAATTGCCTTCAATTTTACCCTCTGCTGTGTTGCCATCTGGGCCCTACGGCAGCACAATTTCTGTCAAGAGTTTTATTAATTCCCTCATGAAAAGGTCGTTTTCATCTTCAGCTCTCTAGAAGCTCCAAACCAGTTCGAGTGACCAATAATGCTTAGACACCATGCCACCCTTTGAGCCTTTACATTCTCATCATCAAAGTTGTGTCTCATAAAACAAAGGAAAACCATCCAACTTTCTTTTTCCTACTTTAACAAAATTCAAAGCTGCTTGGCACATTATGTCAAGCATAAAGATGTTGGCAGAGTATAGTAAGGAGTGGACAAAAGGAAGGCTATTTGGACCAAGCATTTAAACCTGGTTCCACATTATGAATAAAAGGAAAGCAGAATTCGTTAGGGATTCATTGATGTGTCCTCCAAAATCTATTACCAAAAGAGTAAAAGTAGATAGCAGGGAAATAAGATGAAGGACTGATACTCAATTATATCTACAGGTCCAGTGTTTTCATTACTAAAATTCTAATTAAAAGGTAGTGTTTCTAGAAAATAGATATTTATATCTGGGTTCAAGCAGATTAAAAAATCAGTGAGTTTTAAAAGTTACATTTAGTGAACAGAGAGTCTGCACTTGGTTTTGTTTGTTTTCTTTACTAACATGCTAGCTTGATGCCCCTAATAACGAGTCCGCCTTTATGCCCCTGCTACCAAACCCAGCTTCATCTAGTAAAACAGAATATCTTTTTCTCAATCTTTTTCCATTTACTGTCTGCTCAGTTTCTTAAGTTAGAAAATAACTTGACAAATTCAATGGACAATGGATTGGATATGAATCTAAAATGAGGCGGTTTCCTGAAGTACAGACTTAATTATATGTGACAATTTGCTTTGGGGCATTGTGAAAGAGAAGGTTCCTCACATTTGTCTAATAATAGTGAGGCTCTTATAGGAAATATCACAGAATGCTTTGTTAAATTTGAAGTTCAGCATATAAGAAAATGTCCAGAAGAACACATTAATGTCCAGAAGACACTACCTAATCTTGTCCCTTAAAGTTAAAAGCAGTATAATGCTGCTTACAACTTCTAAGAGACAAGATTAGGTAGTTTTTCGACATTTTATAGAATAATCAGTACAAATATATTGAAGACAAATGATGTAATTCTGGTTGTGACACTAGATTACTATTCAGTTTCTTTTAATTTTCTTGCTTCTCAATTTTTAATATAAAATCTGAGGGGGGTTGTATTAAAAATTTAAAAGGGTCTTTGTAGTCCTAATAAGCTATGAAGATAGTCTATTAGAAGATTTTAATATAGGTATTTTGAAAGCTCTGTGTTCAAATACAGAACAAAATTCCAATAGAAGAATGAATTACAATTCACTTTACAATATTTAGATAGGACTGTAAGAGAAATAAATGTATTTTCTTTATTTCACAATTAAAATTTCAGACAAATTTAATCTTCAAAGACAGAAGTCTGAACAATAGAAATATAACATAAGAGAAAAATTATTCTGGCTGCAAAGAAATAGACATTTTCCAACAATCACTTCAAAATGCAAACCAGAATGTATGGTCTATACTGTTTTAATTTAATGTATCTATGTAAACAAACATACTTCTTCCTCTTCATTTTCATTGCACAAACTTTTAGTTGGAATGCCTTTGAAGTTAAGCCAATATGCTTCAAAGGTACATGTATGCATGGATTTTTTCACCAAATGTACATATGTCTGTAATTTCCCACCAAATATGGTATTAAATATTTAGAATATAAGATGTTATAAATGCATTCAATATCATATTTTCCTCCATAAAGGAAACACAAAATTGACCTTAATAGGATATTGTTGAGGAATATTTTAATTATCTGGCTATGAAGATGAATTCTAAAGTCCCCTAGGATTTAGAAAACTTACTCTTTGATAGCAAAATTTACTCAAGTATTTTGCAATTATGTGTGCATGATCGTGTTTGAAGTGACAGGGAAACCTATGTGTACTGGAAACCTATGTGTCAAGGCACTATTTTCCAGATCATTTATTGACATGTCCAAACGCTTTGGAGAAATTTAGGATAAATAGAAAATAATGAACTTTTTCAGAAATAAGTAACTAAGATTATTCTATGTAATAGAATCCCAAATGATTTGAAGTTATACTTTATTATTAGTAGTTTTACAGTGAATGTGATAAACAAGTTTACCTTGTGTGATATAAAAAGTAAAAAAGCTTCACCATGACCATAATTTTTTTCTTTATAGATAAGGAGCTCTCATGCTTAAAGCCTGATTGACAATAGTCACATCTGATTTCAAAAAATAGATGTGCCTAAAGAAGTAGTTCTTTACAATGGTAATTGCTGGTTAGGTGCTGGTTTATCCAATTTCTCTTATTTAAGGTTTAGTAGATATTTGATGCTGTATAAACAAAACATTTAGAAGTTTCAAATTCCCATCTGGAGATGAGTGTCATATAAAGCAGCCAATAAATAAATAAATAAATAAATAAAAGAAGAAGAATGGTTAAAAGGCTTGATTAACTAATTGTTGGCAGGTCCATTTACCATCCTTATTGAATCAAAGCTTTACCCTCCTTTAAATGCGGGGGTCTGTTACTCATTGCAGCAATGTTTTAGATTCAGCATATTAAAAGCTGCAAATATTTGTGTTGGGTTTTCCTTTGTGAGGCATCTACAGCCATGTGCGACAGTGAGTACATTTAGCCACAGCGAGTGCATTTAGTCACAGAAAGATCCTGTAAAATCATAGTAAATGACTGTACTTTTCTTATAAGCCACACCCTTCATAGGCATTTCTCAAACACTTTACATAGAAATTTGCTCAGTTTAACAGAGATCAACAAATGCAAATATTATTTCATTTGTTTTTATAAACTAGTAGAAATAGCAGTAATATAGTGTTAATTATATTAGCAGGACCTACACCTTAATGCAACAAGTTAAAAATCATCTGGCCATTCATAAGTACTGTGAGTGACAGAGTAGAAAGTAATAAATGTAGCACAGAGCCAGGAAGACGATAAAGTGACATGGAAATAGATCATTAGATGAGCAGGTAACATTTTAAAATCTGTGATGTTACGATGTCTGTCTTTTTACTTTTTGCAGATGTGTGCATAGCTGTGATGTAAATCTCTTCTAATCTTTTCTTGTGAAAATCTTTACTCTGTTTTAACACTTTTTTGCAACAAGATTTGCACATAAAGTTTTATTTTAAAAGAATCCTGTCCAAATGGCAACAAATGAATGTCTTAGAAAAATTCTTCCAGATTGCATTACCACTACAATTTTTATCAAAAATAATGGCAATTATGATCATGTTTATAATGATAGGAGCTAATATGTTTGGAAGGCTTGCTAAGCTTCAAGCACTAATGTAAGCATTAACTATTTTTACATCTACTTGTAGCTATCTGTTTATATAGAGTGACCACCAGGTCTGGAAACACAAATGATACATAATAAATGATTCACTGATATTATGTTACATTGCAATGCTTTTCAAAAGTAGTGTTTGATTTTCCAGACTTTACGATCACATTATAAGAATCATGTAAGGTAGGTACTATGATTAACCCAGCTTTACCTAGGAGGGACCTGAAGTGCAGCTTATTAACTTTACCAAGGATTTAAAAAGTGGTTAATTCAAGAGTTGAATCAGGGAGTCTGGTTTTAAAGTTTACACTCAAGATCAAAATGCATTATTATAGATTTTGATATATAATTTGATTCATAATTCATCTTAAACACAAGTAAAATTTTATTTGCCCTATATTCCTTAATGAGATGAAGAAGAGGAAGCTCACATGTCCTTTTGAAAGGAGGCTTGGCAAACATATATCCACCATCCCTGTCCCTTTGTTTGTGGCCTAGGAGATTGTTACACCTTACAAAAATGCTCTGTAATAAGATTCAGGACGGGTGATACAACACTTGTGTTGCGAGGAGGGAGAGGTAGGTAAAAGAGGAAAGGAAGATTGTGAAAAGAGAAGTGGAAAAACATAACTAGCTGGAAGCTTGTGATTTCGAAATTTTCTGTGGTGGATCAGTTTTTGGAAGGAGATCAGATACAGTTTGAGGATCAGGAAACTGATTTCTGTAAAACAAGCTGTTTCTGCCAATGTGGTAAGGGTATGTATAACTCATTTCTTAGATCCTTGATCTAGGGAAAAGTGTAACACATAGTGAATGATGAAATTCAATTCTACTACAAATGAAAATGTTGTTACATTTGAGAATCATTATCCTGGGTAAAGTAGTAAAAAAGATAAATAAGACATTCATCCTAATTTAATGTAAAACAAATTTGAAAAAAATAAATGATAACTAAAGAATTTCATGAAGGTATGATTGTTACTGCATATAATATGCTTTCTACTAAATTTCAATGGCAGTTTATGTTTACCTACTTACATCTTAAATAATTATAACACGGGCATCATAATTCCTCTTATGAGAGGAACTGTTCTTTCTGATAAAATACATTAAAAATCTACTTAGATAAGAGAAGACTCTTGGTCATAAATGTTATCAGGTGTTCAGATATCAGGAGAAGAAGTCTCCATAATTTACACCATGAACCAAATTTGAACAATGTGTTACTTTTAATCCTACAACAGAATCTGGAAAAATGAGTGACAAAGAGAAAGAGTGGGGTAAAGGCAGACTGAAGTAAAAAAGATGGAGAGAGGCCAGAATAGATTATTGGAAGAAATAAATGACATGTAAAAATGATCATTTCTACTATTTGATTTGATGTTGTTTGCACTGGTAGTATGTGTATATCTTCCCATATCTTCTATTGCAGAAATCTTTAATGAAATCTACTATCCGTGTGAGTGGATTTTTTTTTACCAGGGTTATTTCAGGGATCAATGCAAAGCAGAACAACTTCATGCAATAAAGAAGAGTCTGATTAAAGGCAAATTAACAAGGACATTGCAAGCATATTCATGAAGATTTCCACCATTTTACAGGAAGAATAATAATATGGAAACCTTTTAATGATGAAGGAATACTTGTAGACTTTTATGACACTGAAGATGAGACCCTCAAGACACATGATCAAGTACCATTACCCATACTTACTTATTTAAGCCAGTGCCACATTTAGGTCCCTGCTTCATTGTGCTGTGGTACATGTAAGGTAACATAAATGGCAAGTTATGCTGACCTCATTTGGTTGAATTTGAATTACTTTAATTGAGAACACTGCTCATTCTACAGCAAAATGAGCGTAGGCATTTTGTAAACATTCTGTTACAAAAGTGAATCTTTTGAATCTTTAATTATCGCTTACAAGTCATTAATTGTGTCTCTCATACACAGGGCAGTATACCTAATTTGAACTATGAGCAATAAGACAGTATGGTATAAAATTTCAAACAGATAATAAGATGATCATTTATAAAATTGATTTATGAAGCACATTTTAAAACACTAAAAGCGTAACTTTTCTGGTGTA
The DNA here is from genome assembly GCF_048565385.1 of Saimiri boliviensis. Classification (NCBI taxonomy): domain Eukaryota; kingdom Metazoa; phylum Chordata; class Mammalia; order Primates; family Cebidae; genus Saimiri; species Saimiri boliviensis. The sequence goes on along the minus strand of NC_133453.1, from coordinate 52,919,594 downwards.
TTTCATGCAATTTATAAATATATTTATTGAGTTTATGTAATATAGTAGATATTGCTTCAGTTTCAGCTGGATTAAAATTTAAATGCAAAAATTAAACTATTAAATGATTAGAAATTTATACGTTAATATATTTACTATTTTGGAATCTGAAAGAACTTTCCACAAGATTACTCAACTTTACTGATAACTAGAAATAGATGCTTCTGTTGCCAAAATTCTGTCTAGTCAGAGATATTTCCCCTTATATTTTTTCTGTCCCACTTCTTACCCATCTGTCAAGTTTCAGTCAGCTGAATGATTATATAAATAAAACCATGTGAATAAAAACTTGTAGTTAGAGGAATTGAACTATTACAAATCACATAGTTGGTTACGAAGAACTTCAGATGACGTTTTATTTCTGGCTCTTATCTTTAGGTCAGAGAGTTGCAGGCAGCTATTTCAGAATCTCAGAGTTGGAATGGACCTGAGAAATGTTGTAGAAAAATCTTCTTATTTTAGAGACAGAAATTAGGAGTTCAGGAGGGTTCTGTGATATGCTTTATATTCCACAGCAATGGTAGATGAGCTAAGACTGGGAGCTCCCTCTCCTAAGTCTCCGTTCTGTATTCCTTTTATTATGCTAAAATGGAAACATACAGAATTCAAACTAATATACATAATTCAAATTTATATTTTTAATCTCCATAAAGATTGTTTTTTTCTACCTCTTTATTACTGGAATTGACGTTAATTTACACCTTAAACTGCACTCTTACAAAGAAAAATAACTAAAAAGGCAGCCATCGACTTTTCACAGAAAATCTTTCCAATGCTCTGCAAGTCCTATGAGACTAGGGTAATGAAAACAGTGCACTTTTAAACTTGGACCTTTCATTTTAAGCTATTTCCAATTTATCTCCTTCAAACTCGCAAATATATGTTACAATTTATAAGTTGAAAACAGACTTGGAAAAAATATAGTGTATTCCTCTCCATGTTCACATGAAGACGTGACTGGTACACACAGATAGTGGGAGGGCAAATCCCGTTCTTTCCTGGTAAGTGAATTTTCTCCCATTGCTCTCTCTTTCCTATATATTTTTATTAAGCAAAACTTGAACCTTTTGAAAATTGATCTGGCATTACTTCACATAAAAAATATCAGGAAGGCAAATCCAGCTGTCAGATATAAGCAGGCATTTTGAGCATTCAAACCTTCTCTAAGGAACAGTGAGTCATGTGAAATGTAATGTGCAAAGGAAGCTGACACATGAAAGGACAGAACAACAATGATGAGTTCCCAAAGACATGCTGTGGGAGAAAGAACAATTATAGAGGGTCTATTTTTGGGTCCAGCAGTATGAACTGGGAATTTGAAAATCACAGCTTAAGTACAGAAAGAGGAATGATGTCACCCAGCTTTGAATTTAAGAGAAAATAATTTAGTAGCCTTTAGCTTTAATTTATGTTATTATCATTTATTGGGATGATACATTATTGAATTGCTAAACTTTTGCAGTCTAAAAACAAGTTAGACAGAACATTAAATTTCATAGGAAAAGGGGGGATGAAGTATAATTGCATAATTAATATTTTATTTGCCATGGTACTATAATGGCAAACATAAATAACAAGACAAACCCATCTGAAACACCAATGCCCCCAAAGCCTGTAGTTAATGCCCAGGATTGAAAATGAAAATCCCAATATTGCCAGGGAGTTCCAAAAATATTTAAAGTCATTTAAAGTTTTTTCCTTTGTTTATAAATAAGGTATCATCTTATGCTCCAAGTATGAGAAAGTTTTACATCCATTCATGTGAATGTAATAGTGACAATATGAATAGGAAATAAAGAACTCTATAAAGAAAAGAAATTTAGTTCAAATGAGCGATTTCACCCTATTATTTTATAATGTTAAACATATGTTTTGGTATATATGCATATAATTACAGTTATAGTATGTTTTATATGGTGTTTATATATAGATATAATGTATGATGACTGTGGCTAATTTCACAAAATAACTAATATTAATCAATTTAATAGGACACATTCAAATTAATTTAACACTCCCAGTAGCCTGGCCAAGGGAACAACAATATGGTGACTAAGTCCACTGCCAAGGTCCCAAGGAAATCATTTTTAAGTTTGACAAATGTTCATAATTCCATCTTTATCAGTACTGCATTGGATTGCCTTTTAAGATTTTCTTTTATTCTAAAGTTAACTATATATCTTTCTATGAAATATTTCTTACTATTGTTAACATGGTCTTCTCCTCACCTTTACTGGAAGTGCAACATGTTACTTTCAGTAGCTTATGAAAGTTCTTTTGTAATATAGGCAATACCTGAAAGTAGGGCCATCCAAAGTTTTGACAGGTGGTAGCACGAGTGGTTGGTGTATCATCGTAGGACCCTAGATGACAAGAGAACATTTCTGTGAATTCGGTGACAGTATTAGTGGATAGGGAGATTTCCCAGAATTTAAAGTTAAATACTAGTGTGTTTATTTGTTAAAATCATAAACATATATATTTCAAATGATACTTTTGAAAGGAAAGTTGAGAGGAGACATGTCAACTATATTCAGGTTGTCGCCATGCTAACCTGAAGGTAATCAGTAACTTTGTTCTTGGCATCATCTGTCCTAAGATTGGGAACTTCAAGGGGCACAAACATGGAGGCAGATAGTGCCTGTTGTTTAAGGTTTTAGCCTTAGGAAGATGTGTCATCTATGTATGCATAGCTCTGGTCTAGGAGCCGGGAATATGGCAGTCACTGCTCTCATGGAGCTTATATTATAAGGAGAAAACAAACAAACAAATAAATAAATTTAAAAATCTCCAATGTTGATAAATGCTATGAAGTAAAATAAAACAGGCTAAGGGAAGATATGGAGAAATGTATGATGGTGGTATACTAGATAGAATAGTCATAAAAAGCGTCTCTGAAAAGCAGTGCCCTGAAGTAAGGGAGCACACCATGGAATGTTCGGGAGAATGGTCATTTCTAGAAGAAAGGATGACAGAGTCAAAGGTTCTGAGGCAGGAATAACTTAGCTAGTTCAAAGTACAGAAAGAAAGTCAATATGGTTATAGTGCAGTGACTGACGGCAAAAAGAATGCAAGAACTTAGTCAAAGAGGGAGCCAGAGGCCAGATCTTGTCAGTAATAAGTTTTAATTCTACATGAACACAGGATGTTACTAATAAGTTAAATTTGTTCCCTGTCAAACAAAGATTGAAGTTACATAAATGTAGTTTACATATGTTCTTTCAGGCTCAAACTAGTGTTGAAAGCAAGATATAGCTAGTTTACCTTGCTTTGTATTTACACGCTTTTGAATTTTAAGAACTTGAAAAATGTCAGAATTACATTTTGTGAATTATTCATCTCAATTAACTCGTATTGCCATTTGAAAAGCTTTTAGTGATCTTGAACTTATGCAGCATCAAATTTCTACTATACCTAACAATAATCTGAGTTATTGTCAATAATTTTTAAAGTCAATAGAGATGTTTATGTAAACCCTCAGAAGTACTTAGAAAGCTTGTTATTAAAAGTAATTCTGCAATAGAATATTTTGTAAACAAAAAAACCACTTCTAATTATTTTGAAAAATTACCTTGTAAATTTTTACACATTCATATGTTTATATCACTAAAAATTGCCTAATACATGTAATAATTAGAATCATGATGTGGTCATATTAATCAGGTGTATATTTTTACATTAGCAAAAAAGCCTGCATATACAGTCATACACTACAGAAAAATGTTTCAGTCGAAGATGGTCCACATATATGACTGTGGTACCATAAGATTTTAATACTGTATTTTTACTGTACTTTCTATGTTTCACTGTGTTTAAATACAGAAATACTTACCGGTGTGTTACAGCTGCCTACGGTATTTAGTACAGTAACATGCTGTAGAGATTTGCAGTCTACTAGCAATAGTTTTCACTATGCAGCCTAGGTGTGTAGTATGCTGTCCCACCTAGGTTTCTGTAAGTATATGCTGTAATGTTCAGGCAATGACAACCTTGCTTAATGACACATTTCTTAGAACATATCCCGACCCTTACACGACACCTGACTATATTTAGAATCTGAATTTTCTGAAAGCTATTTTGGAAAAAATAAAAGTTCTTGTTAGTCTTAGCCTTTCTTGGCATACATATGGAATTCAGCAGGTTCAAAGTTGATGTTTATTTTGAGTGTTTTCCCAACTTGCTAGAAAATACCACTAGAAATAGAAATAACTGAGAAGCATTGTTTTTGTTTTTGTTTTTGTTTTCCTGCATGGCACTTTTTTCATCCTAGCCTAAAATGCTATGAAAGAATGTTTCCAGCTTTTTAGGGTTAGGGACATGTAAACAGTCACTTTTGGTTATCAGAAAATTTATTGATGAGTTGATTTTGGTTAATAAGTATGTTGCATATATTAATACAGTTACAATGTATATGTCAACATGTACTTAGTCTTTCTTCTTAAAAATACCAGTTATCTGTAGTATCAAATTATGTACTAAAAATAGATTAATATTCAAGAAGAAAAGACACAAAGAGACCATTATCAAGCCCCAATGCAAATGATAAAAATACCTACAGAAAACTCAAAACAAAGAACTAATTTTGTTCAAGTAGCAAAACTGGCTTAAGTGATTGGAGAATAGAATCCTAATCAACGAAACTGGGAAAACACAGAAAGGAAATACAGCAAATAGGGATAATTCCTAGACTTTCTTGATATAATGCTGCCATGGTGAAGTATAACAACTTAGCTGAAGAAAAAATATATAAACCTAAGCATATATATGATGAGAAAATCAGAACCTTGAAGAAATACACTGGTTATATTCAGCTATTGGCTATAAAGGCAATCAAGTGAATGCAAAAATGAGGAATTATGTGAAAAAACACAAACTTCAATGTTTTCTATGACGTTTTGATGTGTAAGAATTTTTTATGATAGGTAGACACAATCAATCTCAGGAGATTTGTAAGCTTCAAAATTATTGTAAATGTGCAGTTAATTTTTAAAAATAGAACATATATATATACCCCTGAATGGAATTATTCATTTTCCTCCTCTCTTTAGATTTCAAAGGATATTTGGATAGATATTTGATGTAGTTTTTGAATAAAGATAAATAGAAAGTTAGGGCCATGATTCAAGACATTTCTTATCTGTGTTCTTGTTCATAGTAAGAAATATTATTCATAACATTTTAAAAGCAATAAAATATATTTTTTCCTTTCCCTGAACCATCAACCAAAGAGAGATAGTTAATCCTTCTCTTAATAGTTATAAGCAAAAAGTGACTTAACTATAACCCTGCAACATTAAGTCACTGCCATTCAATCAGAAACAAATGTTTCAGAGGAAAATTTTAATTCATTTAGCTTACAAATTCACTGTGACTCATAATAAGGAAAATGCAAATTAAAACCACAATGAGATACTACCTTACACTCAGCAGACTAGCAAAAATTAAAAAGTTTGACAATAATACACAGTATTAGAAATAATATGATGCAATGGAAACCTCATACACTGTTGGTGGAAGTATAAATTGGCATAAGCACTTTGAATTGCTAGGATCCTGAAATTCCACTCATAAATCCTCTTTTTTAAAAAAATGGATATATGCGTACCAGGAGATATATTAACAAAATGTTCATAGCTTCATTGTTTGTAATAGCAAAACTATGGAAGCAATCCAGATGTCCCTCAGCAGGAGAAAGGATAAATACATTGTGTTATATTCATACAATGGAACACTGTAATAGTGAAAGGAAAGAACCACAGCTATACCCATTAACAATGATTTATCTCAAGAACATAATGCTGAATGGAAGAAGCAGGTCTTCAAAGAATAGATTCAAGATAATTCCACTTTCATTAAAGTATAAACGAAAACAGAAAAATAAAGTAATAGTTTGCCCAAAGACCATATGTGGTAAAGTCATAAAGTAAAACAAAGAATTGATTAGTACAAGCCTTGGGTAATGGTTTACTTCTGAGGATGTCCATATGAGTCAATCAGAGAAGAACATGATTGAAAATCTTGGGTCTAGGCATACAGGAGTTGATTTATTTAAACAGTATATGTATATATGATATACCCTTCTTGTTTTGGTATAAAGAAATACCTGAGGCTGGATAATTTATAAAGGATAGAGGTTTAGTGGGCTCACGGTTCTACAGGCTGTATAAGTATGCCTCCAGCATCTTTCTGGCAAAGCCTCAGAAAGTCTATAATCATGACAAAAAAGAAGAGGAACTGACATCTCTCTTGATGAGAAAGGGAACAAGAGAGGGAGCAGAAAGTTTCCATACTCTTTTAAACAATGAGACTTTGTGTGAACTTACTAAGGGAGAGCTCACTTACCATCAAGGGAATGGTTCCAGGTCATTCATGAGGAAGCAGTCCCCATGATCCAATCTCCTTCCCCCAGGCCCCACCTCCCAAACTGGGAATCACATTTCAACATTCAACCTTCATATGAGATTTGAAAGGGACAAACAGCCAAACTATATCAGTATGCTATACATAATATTCTACATATAACACATTTTTTTAGTTATAAAATATTTTTGTAGAAAAGTATGCAGAGTATGATTCCCTCCTATAGAATGATGTATTTGGCATGAATCTATGGATCAAAATATATGAAATGTAATTTATTAGAGAAAGGTCAAGGGATCTGGGTAGGAGACGGAACTGCCTTATACTGTACTGATCCTACTTGAAAGTTTATTATGTGATTTAAATGTATAAGTTCTATTTGATTTCAAGTTATATTCCTATATATATATATATAAAGGATTTTTGGAACAGCAGTCATGACTAAGCCTTGAATCGAGAGGTGTGTGTGTATGCATGTGTGTGTGTGTGTGTCTGTGTCTGTGTGTGTGTGTATTTACCCCTGAATCTGATGAAGGTGAAAGGGGTCTACAAATTTGTAATTTGGATTATTACCAAGCTCCTAACTTTTAAGTTAAAATGATTCAGACAGAAAAAAATGTGCCACCAAGTCACAGAACTAATCATTCTCAGCCCAGAATTATAATGGAAAGTATTATATACTTATTGTTATTCATGGGTAGTTCAATATACATTTATAGTTATTGTTTAGTAACTTATAAAGACAATTTTGATTTAAACATGTGTTCTATTTACTGTCTTATTTTGTTATCGTGAGTTTGACTCTATTGTGTTATTATGCCTTATTCACACAACATCCAGAGTACAGAAAAGAGAACACTGTCTCAGGACACACATGCATCATTTAAGCATCACCTCCATTGGCCTGTTGAGACATCCCAGACTAATATAGTGGGTTCACAATAAGCTGAGGGATTTTCACTTTACCAAACAGCACTGCTGCTTCAAATGTGCTATGATCAATGTAGCCCAACCTGTTGAGGTCCTGAGAGACGGAGTCACATTTTATGATCCCTCCACTTAAAAGCAGAGTAATTATCTTGACCAATTGGGTTAAATTCTTAAACACAAGGCAGTGATTACCACCCTGGAGGAGGTATTTACTTTTTACAATTTTTTAAGCAAATACTTTTCAGTTCTTATCAGAAGTAATAACACTGAGTCTTAACACTTACCATGTTCCAATCAAAAAGGCAGATGAAGATTTACCATCCAAAATTTTAGACCAAGCATCTGTAAGATATTTGCATACCAACTAAAAATGGTACCCATTCAAGTATCCATTGTCTACGGCTGTTTATCCAAAGCATCTCATCTTAATTTATGAGATTCAGCACTGGGTTTTTATATTCTAACTTTTCTAGCAAATAAAATGGCTTATTGGACTAATATCTTCTTTTACGGCTCTCCTTTTGTCTTCTCTCTTTTCCTGTCCTTACACATTGCTCCCCTTTTCTTTTTCTGGTTTCTTTTACTTTCAAATTTCAAAACTCTTTCTGATCTTTTAACTTGGTAAGCAATGATTACTAAGTTAATTTTGTTCTTACAGTCCTATCTTTTTATTCTACAGATAATTTTTCTGTGTATACTCTGATCTGGTTGGCTTTTCACTCTGCAATCTTGTTCCTTCCATTTCTGATTTCATCAACTTTTGGGTGAATCTCCCAAGCCTTCACACTGCCACACTGAAACAAAATGCACTGCTCTGGATTTACTCAAAGAGAGCAAAGTTAAGGATGTGTAACATTTAAAAATGTTAAATTCAATTTTAAGAACATAGAATTGTAAACTGAGATACATATAAACATGGAGAGCACATCTACTTTAGAAACATCTGAAGTGAGGAACTAGTTAGCAATAGGAATTAATTAAAACAGGACTTATCAGAGACATTTGCTTGTAAACATCATGAATTAACAAAACTGATTTAAGGTTATATTTCATGCTGTAGAGCCTCCAGTTATATTGCTGGTGTTACTATCAGTCTCTGGAATAGACATGCTTAACACAGTCAAGACAATCCAACATATAGAGAACTAAAAAAAAAAAAACCTACTAAAAAAGATTGGATTTTATACATACCCTAAAATCCACTCTGCAATAAAGAGCAATTGTAATAATTAGTAAAACTATTTAAAATTTATAGAGAAGGTTTTTACATCCAATTTATGATCAAACAATTATTCAGACTGCAAAATAAACTTACTTCAAACTGCAAGTAGTATTTTGTTAGAAAAGGCTCTCAAGAATATTTGATGTCACCACTGAATCTAGATGAGAGTGAACAAATATTTTGGCACAGCCTTTTTCTAAACAGGAATACTGGGAGTAACCATTTGTCATTGTAGGGACTGGTACTAGCCTGAGAAAGTGTGAAGTGTCTCCTTACTGTGAAAAATTAGTCATTGTTGCACTCAAATTTTAAGGGCAAAGTATAGAAACTCAAATTTCTTTCAAGGCTTTTATTTATGTAAAGTTTATTTTAAGTGTCTTTTACATTATTTCATCAAGCTTGTTCAGATGAGAAATTTCTACTCTTTTGTCTTTTTAAAGACAGCCTTATTTAATTATTTTTTTTTTCTATTTTAAGCTCCTTAGGATAAAGAAACCATGTTGTAGAATACTGAGTTATCTTGCCATATATAAAATTACCAGAAGCAAATTGACTAATTTTAAAAACAAAATATAGCTTTTTAAAGGGCATGTTTATCTTTATGTTTTGTAATAATAACTTTATCATATGCTTTGATAATGACTATATCAAAGTGAGAAAGTTTAGGGATAAGAGGTAAGAAAGAGACAGGGAAGGATGGTGGTAAAAAGAAGCCATTTGACAATTTTAAAAAATGTTTTGAATAATAGTTCACCTAGGACAGAGAGTTATTTAATCCAAATCAGTGTGTTACTTATGTTTTAAAATCCAGTCAGTGGTGTGATCAGAGAATATGTTGAAGAATAGTAAAATTACAACTTTGACGTATTTGATACAGATATTTTACCTGAATACTATGTATATATGTTGACAATTAGTATTTTTCTCAAAGTAAAATTATTGTTTCACTGAATGGCATACATATCTGAACTCAGAAAAAATAAAACCTTAATAATGGTATTTCTAGGTAAATGAATAATTAGTATTCTGTTTTAAAAGAAAACAATAAGTTAACACTGAATCTCAAACAAATGGTGAACCTAAATTGGAAAATAAAAGGTGTATTTTATATGAGTTGCGTCCATTCAGAAGATAACTTGTGTGAAAATCCATAATGAGGCTTTCAAACAAATTATGATTTATTTAATCACAAATATATATTTTAATTTATAAAATAATCCTTTAGCTTTAAGTTTAGAAAACTTCTGTGATCATACAATAATGTAAGGTCATTGACAGTTGGCATTATTTTTAAAATTATCTTTATTTACACTCAACACTAAAATGCTTAATAAATTACAGACTAACAAACATGTAACTTATTGTTTACCAGACGTAAAACTTTTTGGCAATTAAACAGAATATGTATCCTACTATATATTATTTTTATAAGAGATTAATTTGCTTTCCTTTAATTTCACTGTTAAGTGTTTTTTGTTTTTTTTTTTTTCTTTTTTTCTTGTATAGGCTCTTTAGTGCTATTATCCTGAAAGGCAATAAGTAATGGAATAAGGCTTTTGTTGGGAGGCAGAAGTTAGTAAGTCAGCCAGTTTCAAAAAGAAATTCTGCCAGTTTTAGCCATTGTGTGGCCATCTGGGGAAAGGCTTCAACATTTTGTTAAAATACTGAGCAATCTTCTCATTTATCCTAATTTGAAAGGTCTTTCCTTGGAATTTAGTAAAATCTGAACACTAAGTGTAGTACAGTAAGCATCTTTACTGACTTTTTTCCTTTCAAAGTCAGTGAAGGAATACATATGAAGTTGAACTAAAAACTTAAAAATGAAATTAAATTTTGAATATTTTCTTTTTGGAAATATATAGTGATTCTAACGCCTTCAGAATTTCTGCCCTGGTGTCTCTTGTATACTGCACACAAAGTCACATGAAGCCAATACCCCGTTTTCTGTGAATTAGACTCTAGTATAAATAAACATTCATTCATGTATTCATTTAAATATTTAGTAAACAGTTTTGGGGAATCTAATATACAGGCACTTACCTAGGTGCTTCATATATATTAGTTAAACGAAAATCAAGCAGAAATCCTTGCACTAGAGGTTACGCGTTAGTGGGATGGATGGAAAATAAAAACAGCAAGGCTGGCCAAGGTGGCTCACACCTGTAATCCCAGCACTTTGGGAGGCCAAGGTGAGTGGATCACTTGAGGCCAGGAGTTTGAGACCAGCCTGCCAACATGGAGAAACCCTGTTTCTACTAAAAATACAAAAATTAGCTGGGTGTGGTCATGCAAGCCTTTAATCCCAGCGACTGGGGAGGCTGAGGTAGGAGAATTGCTTGAACCCAGGAGGCAGAGGTTGTAGTGAGCCAAGATCATGTCACTGCACTCCAGCCTGGGCAACAGAGCAAGACTCTGTTTCAAATTTAGTAGTTTTTAAATACAAAAAAAAAAAAAAACCCAGCAAATATTTAATTTATAGTAGATTGTTGCAAGGTGATTAGTGTTAGAGGAAAAAGGACAAACTAGAATAGATGAAGAAGAAAAGAGGGCTGTGGTGGTATAGATGTAGGTTGATTTTAAATAATTATCAGTGTAGGCTCTTTAGAAGAGTTCACATTGGAGCAAGATTGCGGGGTGGTGAGGGACTTAGTTATATGGATATCTGGGAGAAGAACATTTTATGCTAGTTGAAAGAAACCTATAGGTAATTCTTAATTCTTCTTCAGAAAATGTGCGTGTCTTTCTTTAAATTTATGCCAATTGAAATCAGAAGTACAAGCAATAAGTAAACTTGTCTAGGGGTGAAGGACTTGATAAATGGAAGAAGAGAAATTTAAACTTAGAATACAAGATCTATAGGGCCATAAGGAAGATTAGCATTCTTTTCATTTTCAGATACTAATGTGATGCTTATGGAATGCATGGTAGAGAAAAAGACAAATAATAAAACTTAGAAATTATTCAAATAAATACCCCCTTTGATTACTATTATAATCTTAAACTGATAAAATTCTATGATGCACAATGATCTTTGTTCCTTATCAAAAATTTCATTTCATTTCAAATAGTTGTTAAACTGGAACAAATATACTGTAATAACTGTTGTCCATATACATATTAGGTTGAACTAAGATGTCCAAATGAAAAAACCAATTTCTGTTAGAAAGACTGTTTCCTTTTCATAATGATAACATCATACGATTATTTCTGTAAAGAAAATGTACACCAGAATGTAGTACAAGCCTTGAAGTCTAAACTATTTTGAGTAATTAGGGGTAGAATGCTGTAAGAGTGCAAACATCTAACATCTTTTATTTCTTTTAAAAAAGCACATGCCATTTCAAGACCTACACCATAGATTTAATGAAACACTGAGATGGAGTCTCCCTTTTCTAAGTTAGGATACATTAACTAAATTTATTTAACTTATTCAGACCTCTAGCTTAGGAAGCCGCATGTCACAGGAAGCCACATGTCACATTTAAGGTTTGGAGCATATGCAGACTTTTATGGTATTGGAGTCAGGATAGTTGAGAACTTGCTGAACAAACTTAGATTTCAGGATTAGTATGAAAAATTACACATTTAATGGATGTTTTTGAAGAACACTTGTGTTATATCAAAACTCAAATATAAACTCTTTGTTAATTTTGATGTGTATTTATTTTGAAGGAAGTAGACTGGAATTTGGTTCATTAAATATAAACATATATTAATTTTATGATCAGAAAGACTTTCACGCTAATAACATGGAACACAGAACAGGAAATCCTTTTGGAAAGTGCATAATTAAGGAAGTTATCTATTGTGAGAAATTCAATTAATTTAAAAATTAAACAATATTTAGGAAAATCATTATATGAATTTCACTCATGCCAGGTTTTTCCAGACCTTAATATTTGCTCATGTCTCATTTGAAGGCCTTCCTATTGAAATTAATGAAGAAAAATATTCTTCAATGCTTTATTCTTATGAATATCACTTTCTTTAACCATGATATTTGCAATAGAATTAGACACAAGAAAATAATTTTTGATAAAGTAGGAAAGGTAAAAATTATATTAAAAGCAATTGAAAGGGAGACATTTTAGAATATCTTAGCCAAGGAAAACATAAAATTGTGAACACAATGCATCTGTTTGGATGTTGTTTATTTCAGGCTATTTGATGTTTCATCAATAACTGAAGGTTTGCTACAATAATAAATATATACAGTTTATCATATGTATTTGATTTATCTGATTTATCAGACATTGAAAAACCTGATTTATCAGGCTTTGTCAATTTAGAAAACACTCTCGTTAAGATATTGAGTCTTGATCTTGTGACAAGATGAAAAAGAGTGGCAGCCAGCGGTATGGATGAAGAGTTCACATTTTGATTGGCATTGTCTTAACATAGCATAGAACCAGTGGTGATGTTGTCCAGAGCAGGAGATAGGTCTTGTTTATCTTTGACATCTAGCACAGGGCTAAGCACCTCAGAAGTACTTCTTAAACTATGGACCATATTGTTTAATCCTAGTGTCCCCTAACATAAATAAATGTATAGTCACATTAGTTAAAATGTAAATATTTTGACAGGAATAAACTCTGGAATAAAAAGCAAGTATGGGCCTGGCATGGGCCTGTAATCCCAGCATTTTGGGAGGCTGGGGCTGGTGGATCATGTCAGGAGTTTGAGACCAGTCTGATCAACACGGTGAAACCTCATCTCTACTAAAAACACAAAAATTAGTTGGGTGTGGTGGTGCACACCTGTAATCTCAGCTGCTCAGGAGGCTGAGGCAGAAGAATCGCTTGAACCCAGGAGGCAGTGGTTGCAGTGAGCTAACATTGCACCACTGCACTCCAGCCTGGGTGACAGAGCTAGATTCCATCTCAAAACAATAGTAATAATAATAAATCAGCCTGCTTTCTTCTTCCAAATGAAATATACTGCTGTATTACCAGATTTTCATTTGTTTAGAGAAAGAGCAATTTAGGTATGCAGGAAAACATGCTACTCTTCACCACCTGAGACCAGAATGTAGTGACTGGGCATATGATTTGGAAGAAAGTGAACATGAGACAGGCTAAAAGAGAAAATTTAGTGGAAGAAGAGGGATACCAAAAGAGAGATGGAAAATTACCAACTGCAAATTGTGCTTACTGTATAGTTTTTCCTAGAACCCTGCAAGTCACAGCCTCTGTTTGCTGGGAAAACTCTTATAGGTCATTTGTTTCTGATGTCCATGTCGGTCATTTGAACGCTATCCCTTACTCTCTGATCTATAAAAGTATCTGAGGTGGCTTAAAACACATATGTATAATTTACTTTATCTTATAAGAGTAACTGTCAATGTGAATTACCTGAAACATGGGTTTTTAAACTGAGAGTTGAAGAACTCTTATCATAGCTATCAAAAAAGAGGTCCCTTTGAAACTAATGCAACTATATGCAAAATGTTGTTTATCTATGGAAAAAATTTGATTTGTTTCATTACCTTTTCAATGTGAGTCTTAATTTATTAAATATTCAACAATAAATTCTTAAACTGGATTATGTTAGGCCAAAGTCTAAATGTTTTCTGCATCCTATCGTATAGGCACTCTTATTTCATATTTTCGAAAAATAAGAAAATATAAATGTCTTCCATTAGGTGGCAGTAATAAGTTCCTATAATAAGGACTTTTTTTTTTTTTCCCCAAAACAAAATAGTCAACAACTTGGAAACCTAAGAATTGAATTTATTGGATCCTTCTCAATGTTCTTATTTTGAGATTATGCAGCTGCTATAATAATCAAAACCAATATTTTTTGACAGATATCTACATTTATCTCTACTGTAGTGTATTCATACAAGTAGTAAAAGTAGCAAGTAAATTTGGGTAAATAAATTTATTCTTGTTTTCTTGTGTTAGAAGAGATTCAGTTTGGATTTGGTGAATCATATCACTGTTCAACTTTGCACAACTTCAGTATTGAGAGGTCTAATAATAGATAATACACAAAAGTGTAATGAAATATTTCAGATTTTGAGTCATATTAGATATAGGATAAGACCAGTTTTGTCAATGAGGATTGTGCAACTTTGAGTTTCACTGAGCTTCATGTGTAAAGAAATAAACACATTTTTTGTTTAATATATCTTTTAAAATTGTTAATATGCAGGTATTTTTAAGTGCTCCATTCTATGGTGATAGTAATTATCAAGATCAATTCTATTGGGTTCTGGCATGTATTATATGAGGCAAAAAGATGGTCACTCTAAAAACCATAATTATAAATCACAATTGTTTACTCTTCCCGTCTTATAAATAGATTGTATTCTGTCTATCTGTGTGTATGACGGTTGTTTGGAATGAGATTTTTCATAGAAACAAATTATGTACTCAGCCTCACAAAAGACTTATGATGAACATGAAGATTTATTAAACATGTACTAAATGCCAAATGCTAAACAATTTCCATGTGCGAATTCATGGATTACTTATAAAACCTTATAAAGCAGTATGATTATCACTTCCACTTTATAGATGAGAAAGGGGAAGTGGTAGATTCTGGGTTCATATGCGGATGGTCTAAATCCAAAGTCCATCACCATGCACTTCTATAAATAACATATATCTAAATTTCTAAAGTAAGTGTGTAAGCTTTTTTGTCTTAATTTATAAAGTATATTAGTATGTCTGTAGAAAAGACAAAAACAAATATATCATTAAAAGTAAAATTTTAAAGACATGCAGATTGACTAGTAAAACATTAAACATGTTACTCTAATATTAACTTTCCATTACTAAGTCCAAAATAAAAATCATAGTTTTGTATTGATGACATTCTTTCCCCATGGTTTTAACCCTGTTTTTATATTGCAATGTTATTTATTGCTCTCTGACACTTACCAAAGTTTCAATTTTTCCTTTAAATTATCCTTGGAGGGAAGGCAAAATTGAGGTGCATATGCAAAATATCTGCATAATCATTGGTCTCAGAGTAATTAATGGATAAGAGGTTCAAATTAACACTAGTGTAAAATTTATGTATTCAGTAGTTGCATGCAATAAAAATTTATCTTCATTTTGGTTAATAAAACCAAACCTGCTTGCTTATCAATATGCTATTGATCCTCCATGTCACTACTCTATAAGGAGATGGGTACTTGTAAACCATCTAGCTGCTATGTAACTAAATCATTGCAATTTAATATACCAAATGATATGCTCAAAATTCACTATGATTTTTATGAGAAATGCAAATGAGGATAGGTCAGCCTAAGCCTGAGTAGAGATAAAACTACTACAGTTTTATATAAAAGTTTGTGTCATATTAACAGTTTTTTAATTCAAAAAGGTACATTCTATGTTAAGGGAAATAAGATTTATCTGAAAATTGGGCTCCATTAAGCAATGTTAATAAAATATATAACTATCGCCTCGGTACCATAAGGGTTATTTATTCATTTTGGCTTATGCTATGTTTAACAGGGTTGGGATTTTTGTCATTTTAATTTTTAGTGATGTAAAAAGTGTATAATACATTCAATTTAACCCATGAAAAATAAAAATAAAACTTCTTTAACCTTTCAAAAGTAAATATACTCTTTTGAACACTTTCGCAAACTAATATTTTGCTGTGTTAGTTTTGAATAATACTGTCTCTTAAGTAAACAAACTAATTGAAAAAAAAATGGAACACATGTGTCTTGGGAAAATATTTGCCACTTATTCCCTGATAACAATTCTAGTAACCTAGGTAACGTAGATCCTAACTCAGTTCACAGGCAGTGACACTATTTTATTTATTTTTTAAGCAGTAAGACCTTACTGTGTCCTTAACAATTGAATACATTTCTTCTCTTTTTGTAAAATAGCTTAAAATTAAATTAATTTGATTTTAAGATTATTCAAATATAGAAAAATGTAGAGATTAATTGACCTAATCTAATTCACATGGTCCATGTGACCAAGTGGGTAAAGGACTGATCTATCTGATTAGTAGGTAGAGTTTATTTTGTATTTCTGGTAAGATTTTGTTTTTCACCTATTTGCATTATAATATTTTTGTATATTACATAAGAAGATGTCTTGAAATAATTTGTAATCCATCATAGTACATGTACTTTGGCAGAAAAAGAGAACATACCTGAGAAATTGTGAATATTTACAGTTCACCCATGTATTTGAAAACCAGATACAGAGAAATGCTTTAAATAACTGTGTACCATTTTTCCGTCTTCAGTATATTCTCCAGAATTCTGAATAAGTCAAGAACTAAGATACGTTAAACACTTGACTCTCATAAAAGTGTCTTTCACTGACCCCATTGCAATGATACAGCTTGTGTTTATGGTTTAATAGCTTCTCTCAGTGCCAAGCATAAGATATGTAATAAAGTAAAAGTTTTTAAATAATGTTTCTTGAACATATTTATATTCTGAAAAGTTGATACTGTATCATTACATCTCCAAAACCAGAATTATTTGTTAAAGCTGTATTCAAGGTCATATGTAGAATATGAAATAAATTTTGTTTAGTGAATACATTTTTCATCCTCTAAAGTTTATTTTATTTTTCCTATAAAGGTCCAGAACAATCTTTAAAAATAAAGTTGCTATCAAACTTTTGTCATGTAGATAAAATTGATAACAAAATATTTTTACAATGTTTCCAAATATGATCTAGTTAGAAATATATAATAATGCTATTAACTGAAATTCAGTTAGTTTTTATGTGTTTGTCAAATAATTTGTCCACATTAATCTGTAAAACAAATAAGGCAATAATTTTACCTTTATATTATTCTCAATTTACTAAATTTTATTTCTTTTATGCATGGAAAAATATTATAATATGTGAAAGTGAACTTAAATATTCTTACAAATGTGGTAGGTATTGATTTCACTTAAAACTCATTATATGTTTGGAATCACCAGTGAGAAACGCATATACATCTTGGCCATCCATTTAAAATACCTTAAAAAACTGCAGACCAGTTTTATTTTTAAAAATGTTTTTGTTATTCCAATTTTTCAAAGTGAATAGTTTCATATATTATAAAAATCTACATATTTTAAATGTTAGTATAATGCTTTGGCATGTAAGATAGAAGTAAATCTTGTAACAATAGCCAAAGGTATTAACTCTTTAAGAAATAGAATACTTCAGGTAAAAAATGTTTCAGCTCACATTATTCACATAATAGTTCAATTCTATGTTTCATTTTACATATTTAGAATTGACTGTAGGTTCAATGCATTGATTTTTATGACGCTACAAGGAAACATCATCTAGCAAAGTAAATTCATTTCTTTATGGCTAAAAGCATGCACTGATACTCTGATATTCTCTTATCATTGAAGAAAGCACATTTTGAATACATTCATATGAAGTTTTATGTCAAACTTCCAGTTATTTCCTCAAATAATTCCTTTGCCTAATGACCTTCAATGTTCATCACCTAGTGTTTTTCAAAAGTATTTTTGGAAAATGAAGATTGTAAACCACTGTTACCAAAGTCATAAAAATTTAATCAAATTATACAAGAAAATAGTGGCTTTGGGGCTGGCAATTAAATAAAAATGAAAGAAGTCTGGAAAGTTACTCATTATATATCATAATATACTACCTCCTAAAAATAATCTTAAATTAAAAATATTGTTTTAATTTTTGTTACTAACCCATGCCATTGGGTTACTAAATGTGTTGTTTCTACTCCATCCCCTCCCCCCTGTTTATATAATGACTAAAGTCACATTCTAAAATCCCTTTTCCCATTTCTACATACGTGTCAGGAAACTTAGGACAATTGAAAATTTAAAAGAGAGAAAAATCAGCCACGATACTTTCAAAGAATCACAAAACTAAGAATTAATTTAAATTTTCATTATATTGAGGAATTTGTGGAAAAATTGAGTTGAAAATTACTGAGGAGTTAACTCAGGATGTTTGTAGTCTACTGTTAATGTGTCAGATATGAGTGATTAAGTACAGGATGCTTCTATTGCAGGACATCTTGCAAAGTATAATTTCATTTAGGTGAGAAAATATATAACTTAGAAATGATATCTATCAACATAATTTAAAATTTGACATCCAACTTTCTTCAACAACAAATTTGTGGTATATCTATAGAAACACTTTATAAAGCAGACACTAGTTTCTTAAATTGTTCAGGACAGTCTGTACTATCAGAATGAGCATTAACAAATGTTTTATCTCAACATTTCAGCAAATTCTATCCTGGAAATTCTTTTTTAATAAATACTTCAGTTTCTTCATTTAATCATCTAATATACTTGTTCGGGAAAGTTGTCACGTTTCTTTATCCACAAACATCTTGAGATCACACCCTCCTCCAAAAGCTTGCAGAGGGGAGCCAGTCAAGTGGAAGTATTCTCTTAAAGATTTTCAAATTAAGAATTGTTATAAAAATCTGTATTTCTTAAATTCTAGTTTTTTTTTTTTTTTTCTTTGTAGCCGACACCATGATCCAAAAAAAGAGGAAACGGTTCAGGGTTAGCAGAAGAGAGATTTAGCACATCTGGCAACAATGAACAACAAAAATTAGTTTAATAGTTAGAGATATATGTATAAATAGAGGTGAAAGGCAAATAAAGGCAAATATAGTAAATTCAAAGTGATTCCTTTTCAAAACTCTGCATTGTGTTCAGCCACAGAGTAAGTGAGACTCCGAGACCCCTTAGGTAGTTATTCTTTCACCTCTTCTTAGAGCTGATTTTATGGAAAGTTTAAAGATCCTTCCTAAGGGGAAAATGTTTTCCAGCTCTCAAGATTCAAACTTAGCTAATAGTAGAGCTAATTTTTAAAGGCACTGTTCTTTGATCAGAAATATGTCTTTTAATCCATTTAGATTTTTAATACTTGCTAAATTTATTTTCTCAAACACCATGATAAACAATATTATCTAGTAGTAATAGATTTTGTATTCATGTTGGAGTAATATGCTGTATTTTCTCAAGCATGTGAAATAAATGAGAATATATTTCAACATTATTTCAGTGCTACCTACTAAATTCTATAATAGAAACATTGTCAAACTATATGAACATAGTACTTAGAATAAATATAGTTATTTTGAATAGCGCACTTACCCAGTCCAGCTCTTAAGGAAATTCTTGGTGAAATATTCTTAGGATGGAATTTTACTTTCTGAGATTCCGCAGAAGAGATTTACCCCCAGGCAAGGTGAGGAAGAGTGAAAGCTTTGTAATGTGATCCTGCAATCAGGATGAGATCCAGTTAGCAGAGCTTGATGGTTCTAAAGCAGGAGGTGACACTCTCTGCTGGAGAGAGAGAGGTTGTTCTGAGTAGATTTTTAAGTGTTGTCAGATTGTAAGTGATCAGCAGCAAAAGGGAAACATCAGAGCTTCCTGTTACATCACTCTGACCCCGCCTGCCGTTAGTGTTAGGTTACTTTCTTTCTCAAATAGCATACCCCAGGAAAGCAGCACTCCTTTCTTATTGTGAGACAAGAGCAAGAAGCAGCCTGAAGAGAGAGAGATCATAGGCTGTGTGAATACATTGTTACCAGTAAAAAGCTGGCTGCCTTTCACCTTGACTGAGTACTGTTAGAACTTGCCAAACAAGCTACTTGTGATTTGAAGGAAATCTGAATACAATATTCTGCTCAAAGAATCAAAGGAGTTAGGAGTGTGTGTGTGTGTGTGTGTGTGTGTGTGTGTGTGTGTGTGTTAAATTATAGCTTACAAAGTATCCAGGAAAAAAAATCTAACAAATCTTTCTTTATAGCAGAATACAGAAAAAAATTAACTGCCTTCATCATGACTGGTTCTGTGATTTGGCTCTTCTTAATTTGGAGCTCTGCTAATTGTGTGCTGTTCCTCAATCAGTTCCTAATCAGCTAAGTCGATCAATAAACTTTAACCTGCATTTAAAAAATCTTTTATTTTTCCTTTACTTTATTCATGATATAAGAATATGAGTGTGTGTTATAAATTCAACTTGTGTATGTGTGTGTATGGAGTGTTACTTTTTATAATATATATAAACATATTTGACAAAAGAGCCTTTTAAATAATTCATAATTTTAAAATTGTTGCACACATTTAAAAATATTTGGTATAACTATGTTTTCTAAAATCTAAAAAATAATTTATACTACAATATTTGTAAATCAAAACAACCTTAAAGAAAATATGGATAGGCTATAAACATAATATTATAAGGTAATATAAAATACATAGCATACTTTTTATTTTAGACAAAATTTCACTTCAAAACATAATTTTTTCCTTAATATGTTTAATAAATCATTGGATATGATCAGGGAAAATGTCGTAAATTTGAAATGTTTTTTTCATTTTTACAACTTGGTAAATGTATGATATGAAACAATATATTGCCCCTGTAACCTAAGCAGCACTAAAAGTCACTTAATTTATCTGGGCATAAATTTTCTCATCTATAAACTAGAAGAGATAGATTTTATTCCTAAGGCTTTGAATTGACAAGGTTCATAACATTTAGAGATAGATAAGCTATGGTGAGGCTCATTCAATTCTTAGTAAATTGTTACTGAAATTCCAGGATAAAATGAGGTGCCCATACACCTAGCAGGCAAACAAAGGATGTAAAGGCAAAATAAATTCAGGAATATCAAATTTTTAAAGCAGGGTGCTCATGTTGACATTTTTATTGTCTGGATTAGTGGAAGAAAATGTTTATACAATCTTTGATTTTAAGACCAGTAAGAGCAATATCGATTAAAAAAAAAGATGTGTAAAAATAGGATATACCTTAATCTCTATAATTACGGTAATAGAGAAGACTTGTAAGAAACTGAGTTACACCAGTGTGGTTATTGGGAGATGGCGGCGGGGGAAACAGAAGAGTTGAGTAGTCAAGTTATAAAATATTTTATTTTGTGATAGGGGTTTGATTTTGCTTTGCTTTGGGGGGCTATTGAGTTGTACTTCTTTTTGAACTGTTTCCTTCAGCCCATGAGAAGAAAAGATTAATGTTGCAAATTATTACTGGCTACACAAACAATGACTCTTCAATCAGAAAATGAATGTGGATATTTCAAGGTGGAATCTTGATTCAGTTCTGATGTTGAGCTAGCACTCCGCTTGGGGAACCACTAAGAAAGAAGTCGAAAGTACTAAGAACTAAAAGACGTGAAATCCCAGTTCGGGTTCTGATACTGTGGTGTGATGTTGACAAAGCTTTCTAGGCTTGGTGTATCCATCTTGAAATTCAGAGCAAAACAAATACTGGATTTTAATATGCAAGTAATGATGGATCATGTCTCATCTTCCATGCTAAATATAATATATAAATCCTATAAAAAATTAATATGTTTTTTGAATTAATTTGTGAAAAACTAAAACGTTTACCAATATGTTTAAATAAGTATTGATGTTTTTGTCTTTCCAAAGATTATTTGATCTCTTTTTTTAGACTGAGTTTTGCTCTTGTAGCCAGGACTGGAGTGCAATGGTGCAATCTCATCTCACTGCAACCTCTGCCTCCTAGTTTCAAGCAATTCTCCTGCTTCAGCCTCCCAAGAAGCTGGGATTACAGGTGTGTGCCACCATGCCCAGCTAATTTTTGGTGGTTTTTTTTTTTTATATAGATATGTGGTTTTACCATATTAGCCAGCTGGTCTCCAACTCCTGACCTCAAGTGATCCACCCATCTTGGCCTCCCAAATGGCTGGGATTACAGGTGTGAGCCACTGCACGTGGCGAGATTCATTGATTTCATTTGCCCAACACTAGTAATGTCTATTGAAGGAAAAAAAAAATCATGTTTGAGTTCATGTCAGAAAATCCCTTTAATCCGATGCTCTTTCTCTTCTACTCTATATCAAGTGTTATAATTGATAGAGTGTCTAATAGAAGTTGTATTATTTACATTTAAATTGATGGACACACAGGCCCATGGTTGTAGTCCATGGAGACTACTAAATTTTATTAATATCATCTTTAAGCCTTATTTAGACATAATAAGAAAATTGCATCCTAGTAGTCCTTAAAAGTTACCATTTTATACACTTCAGAAGAAATAAATGGTACAAGGACTTTCAGGAAGGCATTCAGAGTATTCTAAGTTATTTAGGAGCAAGTGAAAAGACAGATCATAAAACTTCTGTAATGCCTACTGAAACATGAAAGCAAATGTTTGGAAAACTGTAGCAGAACTAAATGAAAATATTTCAGTAATCAAGCGAGCCAATGTGCTATTATGTAGATTTATGTGTTATAATCTTTCTTCAGAAGTCACTTGCAATAAATTAATTAGTAGTGACCAAATTTGTATTTTGAGCTCGGTAATATGCTAACTGCGTTTTAGCAAGATAAGGAAAAGTAGAATGTGTTCTGCTATCTAGTCTTTTAGTGAACAGGTTGACTAGCACATGAGAAGTTAAGGGTCAAATTTTACGAAATTAGCCACTGATGCTGATAACATAGAGTATAGATGTAATGTGCAGAGCACTGCAGTAAGATTTTCTGTAGAAGTGAGAAATGGTATGTAAGTGTAGAAATATATACATGTAATGACAGTCACACATTTTCATTTTAGAATCCTACATGCAAGATTTATGCTTTTATTTGTGGTCACACGTAAGGCTCACAAGCTCCATCTTCTTCCAGCTGGTTACTATGTGAAATGCATGTTGACTCAGAATTAGGAGGCAGCTAACTCAAAGTTTCTGGGCTACTGTTTATATTGAATATGTTAGTTAAACCAGACCAAAATGTAGTTTGACAAATTTAATTTTCTACTGACCGAATTGACCGTTTATTTTGAATTTGTATGGATACTGCCTTGAGGTACAGTTCTGCCGCAAGAACAAAGTAAACCAGAACACTTTTACAGGAAATGCATTTAGTACAGACTTTCCCTGGTGAGAGTGTAAGAATAAGTCAAAAGAAAGACTTTTTAAATGATTTCTATGACGTTTTAAAAGTTATTATTTTATGTTAATAATTCTTCTGTGTTCTTAATTGTCTGAAAGTAATTACTTATACTTGGTGATAATTTATGCAGTCAGCAAAATTATACTTAACTTGCTTTATGAAAAATGCACCAATGAGTTGAGGAGGAACCCATCACCTTTATATCAGAAGCTTATGTGTTTACAAGCTTTACATTAAAAAACTACTTCTAGCAAGGAAATAAGTTGACTTGATCTTTTATTATTTTTACCTAGAAATTGCTGTCAGCATTTTTCAAGTTGCTTTTCAAAACAAATAAAAATAAATTGCATTTAGTAAAAGAATCTGGTTACAATGTCTGAGACATTGAGCATGAATATGCTATTATCTATTACTAAAACTAGGGCTGATTTTCACTTTAATTATGTACATAATTATCATTTTAAAGAAAATCACAATATTATTTTAAAAACATGTACTATGAATAAGAATTTGGAAAGTGCAGAAAACTGTGTTTGAAATGAACAATATATATCAGGTCAGATATGCAGAAATGTATGCCAGGTTAATATACAGATAAATAAAACTATAGCTTACATATAGAATTTCTTTTAGTATTTAAAAACGTATTTCCTCAAGAAAGTCAAGTAACATAAAAAATAATTGGCCAAACATTTGTTATTTTTAAAATTCTTATATCCTGATGGATTAAGTTCTTCCAGGGAACTTCGTATTTTCTTACAGATACTCATGAATGTTGGAGCTGTGGCTATTGTTAGAATAAAGTGTTAGTACTGGCAAATGAGTGATGTCATGGACTAATTCAAATGGATTTTTAAATACAACGAAAATTATACATACTTTAACTGAGGGTACACGATTGAACTTTCTGAGAGGAAATACCTTCAATAGGGTGATCATATGTCCTAGTTTTCTGGGACAGTCCTAATTCATACTTTCAAGCTCAAAAGTGTTCTGGTTTGAAGAAAAAAATTATACGGTATATGGTAAACATAGCCATATTATCCCTAGAGCAATGACAAGTAGCATATAAATACTAAGAGTGAGTGAGTAATTTATTTAGGAAACCCAAATTTTTTTTTCCCAGAAGAGTTTAAAATAGTTCTTACTATTTCTAGGATGGTTTTAGTTGGCATCAAAAAAGATGCCCTTTTAAATAGATATACATTTAATGTGGATTTTTTCTGAAATTGTTCTTATTTGCTGAATATCAATCTTGACTGTGAAAAATAAAAGGTTTATTTAAATTTGCATTTAGGCTTTTTCATTTCAGTAGTATTTGATTAAATGACCAATCCCTATATTTTACATAAATAATTTAATCATTAGGTTCTAAAGATGCCAAATAGTATTCTTGTCTTTCCAGTATTAAGAAACTACTTTCTTCAGCTATTATCATATTTACATAACTTTTAAAAGCATTAAAAACTGATATTTTTCTGGATTTTCTTTAAAGGCTTATTTATATTTACTATCACTCAATGTACAGTGAGACTTTAAATATAAATGACTATGGAACTGTACGTAGTGCGTGCAGTGTGTATATTAAAGTATTAGACAACTGATTTGCTTCAGAACCCTTAACACCTTTGAGAAAGTGTCACATCTTTTTTTTTGCAGTTTTGAGGAATCTATAGTGTCATCCTGCCATCTAGTGTTAGACATCCTCAAATTACAAAAAGTTGTTCTCTGACGAGAATAAAAATGAAATTCTATTGCCTTTTCTCTGATGAAAAAAATCTCACCAACTAGGGAAGATTTCTAAGAAAACATTCTGATTTACTTGATAAATATAGTTACAAGGGGCAGGTAATCAATGTAGACTCAAAAAATTAAAGCCCATATAGTCGAAGGAGAATATATATTTCATCAAATTTCAAAAGCAAAGGAAAACAATTATTTGATAAATGTTAAATCACAATGTAATTTAAAAATTACGAACTAAGGTGGCATACCTTCTTTTGTCTTTTTATGTATCTATCAATCCATCGGTATTCATGATTCAAAGCTAGAAATAGCTAGGCCAAAGAAGACTAACTCTTATGTATCTGATCAATAATACAAATCAGAATATTGAAAACTAACAACAGAGTGATAAATATCTCTCACATCTGATAAGCAAGGCCCTCACTATGTTGAAGCATGGAAAACATTTGTTTTACCGCTATCTGTTGGAAACAAAAATCAATCATTAATTCACTACAATCCTGCTCTGGCTTAATGACTCCCACCTTGCTAACATTGCCATAGCCAGTACCAACTTGCATTTGCCACCTGGGGGCACAGGAACTGGCCCACCTAGTAAGATATCACCCCTGCTAACACCAATGCATGCTATTTTCAAGCCTAAGGATTGTCCCACTACTGCTACTGCCATTGCCCATGCCACACATGATACCCAGGGGACTGAGAGCTCACCCACCTGCTCTGCCCAATATTATCACTGACAGTAGCCAAGCAAGCTTCTTGAAAGCCACCACATTAGCCTGTTTGAACCTGCTAACATTGATGTCCACATATGTTAACCAGAGACCCAAGGACAGGAACATTTGGCCCACTACTGCATCCACTGTGTCCTGACGACTGGCCCAAGTGGAGTCCCTATACCCAGCAAAATCTTACCACAGCCTGCAATAACAACTGCAGCCTAAGACGCTGAGGAAATCACAAACATCACTGATTTTATTTGTAGCTGAAGAAATTATACAGAGACTACATTACTGCACATTCTCAGAATCGAAGCTAAAGTGTCCTATCCAACCAATACCCTAGATATGTCTTCAGGAAAAAGTCTTCCTCTATTAATGTCAGTTCAATGGACAAAAATAGAGAACCCAGAAATATATTCACATAATAAACTACCATCTGGTTTTCAACCAAGGCACCAAGCACCTTCATTGTGAATGGACAACCAGTTCAATAGATAGTACCAATATCCAGAAAATTGGATAACCATATTCAGAATGAACTGGGAGCACATTCCAGGGCACTGATCTAGTTAAAGATTTTATGTCTAAGAAAGCATAGGCAATAAAACAAAATAAACAAATGATACTATACTAAATTAAAAAGCTTCTATACAGCAAAGTAAACAGAAGAATAAAAATAAATGACCTGTAAATGGGAGAAAATATTTGCTACCTTTTCATTTGACAAGGGACTAATAAGACAACTCAACACAAAAACTAGTAACTCACCGGGCGCGGTGGCTCAAGCCTGTAATCCCAGCACTTTGGGAGGCCGAGGCGGGTGGATCACGAGGTCAAGAGATCGAGACCATCCTGGTCAACATGGTGAAACCCCGTCTCTACTAAAAATACAAAAAATTAGCTGGGCATGGTGGCGCGTGCCTGTAATCTCAGCTACTCAGGAGGCTGAGGCAGGAGAATTGCTTGAACCCAGGAGGCGGAGGTTGCGGTGAGCCGAGATCGCGCCATTGCACTCCAGCCTGGGTAACAAGAGTGAAACTCCGTCTCAAAAAACAAACAAACAAACAAACAAACAAACAAAAAAAAAAAACAACTAGTAACTCAATTAAAAAGTAGACAAAGGACATGAACAGACACTTTTCAATAGATATCACACAAATGGTCAACAGATATATGTTTAAAATGCTAATTATCACTGATCATCCGGGAAATGAAAATCAGAACCATAATGAGATATCTTCTTACTCCTGTTAGAATGGCAACTATTAAAAACACAAACACACTAGATGCTGGTGAGGATGGGTGAGGATGTGGAGAAATAAAACACTTAAACATTGCTGATGAGAATGTAAATTAGTACAGCCATTATAAAATCAGTATGGAGATTTATCAAAACACTTAAAAACAGAACTACCATATGATCCAGCAATCCCACAGTATAGTATTCATAGGAAAGGAAATCAGCATATCAAACAGATACCTGCACCATATGTTTGTTGCAGCAATATTCATAGTAGCCAAGTTATGGAATCATCATGTCTATCAATAGATTACTTGATAAAGAAATTTGGCTTACATACACAATGGAATACTACCTGGCTATAAAAAGAATGAAACACTGTCATTTGTAGCAACATAAATGGAACTGGAAATCATTATGTTAAGTAAAACAAGCCAGGCACAAAGTCAAATATTGCCTGTTCTCCCTCATATGTGAATGTTTAAAAATTTGATCTACAGGAACTGGAGACTAGAATGAAAGTTACCAGAGTTTTGGAAGGGTGAGTGGCAGATTAAAAAAAATATTGGATAATGGTTGCAAACATACACTTACATAGAAGGAATAGGTTCCAGTGTTCAAGGGCAAAGTAGTGACTATAGTTAACCACAACGTATCGTATATTTTTAAATGCCTCGAAGAGGACTAGAATTGTTCCCAATGTAGGAAATGGTTAGTACTCAAGTTAGTGGATACTTTAAGCACCATTACTTGATTGTTGCACATTCTGTGCACCTAACAAAAGACCATACGTGTCCCATAAAATGTATGACTATTATAGATGATTTTTTTTAAGTATGTGAGAAAGGCATCGAAACAGAGTCTACTAAAAAGGCTGCTGAGGTAGACAAAACTTATTCAAGTGCTACGCTTGGATTGCTCCTGGAGCTTGGAGACCAGTAAGCAAGGAAAAAGACACTCATGCATACATGAGGACACAGAATGTAGGGCCATGTTGATTGTGGTAAGGGATTTGTATTTTACTCAATGTGCAATGGGTCATATAAGCCAAAGCATGTTTTAGGAACATGCTGGTGGGTCTGGATGAGGTTTGAGTAAGGACAAAAGTCCAAAAACTTTTTCTAGAAAATATTTTTATGACTTTCTACAAAGTATTCTTTGACGTTAATATCCTTAGTTTTAATCACACTCCCTTATATATGATACTCTTAAAATTCATTTCTCATGGCATTTTTAGATTCAGAAATTAAAAATGCTACCATTAAAAGACTCTCTTGTTTGGATTTACTGTAAGGAAGCATAAAAACAAATTTGACTTTGAATTATGTCACGTATTCTACAGTTATATGCCAATAATCAGGGCACATTTTGAGAAATGCGTTGTTAGGTGAGTTCATCATTGTGTGAATATCATAGTGTGTACTTACACAAACCTAGGGAGTAGAGACTACTACACGCCTAGGCTATGTGGTGTAGCCTGTTGCTTCTAGGCCACAAACCTGTACAGCATGTGACTGTACTGAATACTGTATAGGGCATTTATCACAAATGGAGCTTGCAGGACTAGAAGTTGCTCCAGGCGAGTGAGTGGAGAGTGAATGTGAAGGCCTAGGACGTTGCTACATGCCACTGTTGACTTTATGAACAGTGTTGTCTTAGGCGACAATGAATTTGTAATAAATATATATTTTTTCTGAAATAATAAGCCTATTTTAGCTTACTGTCTTTTATTCAATAAGCTTTTTAATTTATAGAAAATTGAATTTAATGGAAAAAGTTTGAATTTAAATTTTTTTGAATTCTTTTGTAATAACAGCTTAAAACACAAACACGTTGCACTGGTGTATGAAACATTTTTTTCTCCATAAGCTTTTTTCTGTTTTTAAAATTTATTTATTTTTACTTTTCAAAGTTTTTTGTTAAGAACAGAGACACAAGCGTATGCATTAGCCTAGGCCTATACAGCGTCAGGATAATGAATATCACTGTTTTCTATCTCCGCATCTTGTCCTTCTGAAAGGTCTTCAGGTGCAATAATATGCATGGAGCCATCATCTCTGATAACAGTGACTTCTTCTGGAATGTCCTTCTTCTGAACAGCCTGAGGATGTTTCACAGCTAACACTTTTCTTTTTAATAAGTAGAAGGAAGACATTTACAAATAATAATAAGGTGAGAGTTAGTAACTCACCCCTATAATCCTAGCACATTGGGAACTGAGGCAGGAGGATTGCTTGAGGCCTGGAGTTCAAGACAATAGTGAGACTGTCTACACACACACACACACACACACACACACACACGTGCGTGCGCATGCACACACACAAATTAAAAATTGGTGGTGCACATCTGTAGTCTCTACTTGGAAGGCTGAAGTGGGAAGATTCTTGAGCCCAGGAGTTCAAGGCTGCAGCGAGTCATGATTGCACCACTGCACTACAGCCTGGGAAACAGAGCAAGACCCTGTCTCAGAAAAACTCCAAATACAATAGCAGTAAAACATATAGTATAATAAACAAATAAATCTACAACTTAATTTTTATTACATAAAAATTATTTATCAAGTATTATGTACTGCACACAATTGTGTGTACTATTCCTTTATATGACTGGCAACATGGTAGGTTTCATCAGCTTTACCACAAACACATGAGTAATCTGTTGTGCTATGATATTACTGCAGCTAGGAAATCATTAGGGGATAGGAATTTTTTAGCTCCATTATAAATTTATGGGACCACTGTCATATGTGTGGCTCATCATTGACTGAAACGCAGCTCATGACAGTATTTTCAATTACTTAATATCTGGTAGCACTGAAGGGTCTCTGCTTTATTTTAGGGAAAGTTGAGAAAGAAAAGTAACATTGTTGAAAACTGGGATTGTTTCCAAAAATATGCTATACTTTTTACATTTTTAAAATTTAATTCTGTGAAGATTTTATTTCCACTTTTTAGATGAGGGAATGGAATTTTAGTAGTTTATTCAACAGGAAATTGGTAGAACTGAAGCTTTAGGTGTTTTGTTATTGAACCTGTCTTCCTTCTTTACAACATATTACCACAAATTTTTTCATTATCTGAAAAATATCTAATTTGATAAACTATTTCAGATATTTTTCAAAGAAAATTATATGGACTATATGCCAAATTATATGGACTATTGGGGCTTAAGTTAGATAATTCCACTTTAAGAAAAAGAAAATAGTGAACATTAGCAAAATAGGAAAATATAACAATGTTCAACAAGTTCACATGAAAGCTTTGACAACAAACTTGGTTACTTTTATATTTTGAATTCTGATGTCTATCCATATCATAAATTGCCCATATTATTCATGTATAAATAATAATACAAATTCTGAATATTTGGGAGGATGACAAGCAATAATGATGGTCATTTTTTAAACTTTTAAAACTTCTCAGGAACATAAGACATATGCAAATATTTTAAGATGATTTTATATAAGTTTATAAATAAAAAGAACTATTCACCGATTTTTGCCCTTTCAAAACCCATGTTAGAGGACTTTTCATATTAAAAAACGATTAGCAACTCTTAGACAATTATGTCAAAAACAAATGATTTACAAAAATTAAGTTACCTAATGCATAATTTTTTACATGTCCCTCAATTAATCCTGCTAACAGTAAAACCACTTCATATTTATGTTCATTTCTCATTTTATAGAGTTACCTTAGCAGACACAATTTACCTCAAATTTTCTACTTTGATTTATAATTGCCTAGCTTATTTGATTAATTGTTGTTACAGTTCAGAGACTGTATTCTAAACCATTGAAATATTAAACAGTAAATTATATAAACCAAATGCTACCATTTGACTGAATCCTTACGATGTAGTACAGTGCTAAGCCCTTTCGTATATATTCTCTCATTTCCTCACAATCATTTTATAGACAAAGCAGGAGGATTAATGTATATAAAGGCCTACTGAATTCAAATCTAAGTTGATTTGAATTTAAACCCTGTGATATTATTGTATTTGATGTGGTATTTGATTTTTCTCCCACTATAGTCTTAAAAAGGTCTTCATGTTCATTTTCCAGTTTATTAACAACCAGTACAGATGACAGAAACTGTGGAATGCAATGGTTTTAAATGTCGTCTTCCCAATTAAATGACTCTGTGTGTGTGTATGTGTGTATGTGTGTGTGTGTATGTGTATGTGTGTGTATGCATTTAGCTTGTGAAGAATGAAAATAGTTAATAAAGAATATGTAAAGAGTTAAATAAAAAGCTTCCTAACATATACAGTTCTTAGCTTTAGAATTTTAAATATTTTCTCATTGAACAGTAGCAGACATATTGAAGAAAAAATGGTAATTGTTTATTTTGTCATCTCTGGAGCAGCAATTTCTTGGCAAGATGGATCAGTTAGGTAGCTCACAGCTGTTCACATCTTGAAACTCTGGAAATTTCCCTAGAGTGATTTACAAATTTTGTGGAACATTCTGTTGAGAGTGGGGAATATGTTTAAAAAAAAAAAGACTCTTGGAAAGTCAAACTCTTGCTTTCTGATTCCAAAAATTGACTAAGAAGAAGGAAGTAACAGTTTCCTCTGGCTTCTAATCTGAGAGCACCTGCAGCTTAGAAAAAGCATTCAGTAAATTAGAATTTTACCCCTTATGGAAATACAGATTAAATATGGATTAAATCCGTAAATACATTCAAGTTCATAATTGACTTGGTTAATTTTATCTTACAATGAAAAAGAATAGCAAATCATCAGCAATGTTGACAGGAATGAGTTGATTTTGGCTACAATTAGGATTTGTCTAAAATTTATTAGAATAAATTGTTGATTGAAATAAAAGTTTGTACTAGAAAAGTTTAATTCTAGTTAATTATTCTTAATTAAATTTGGCTTGCTTCTTTAGAATAATTAAGAGACTAAAGGGTCTAAAAATTATTTTAAAACTTCTTATGAGCTTGAAATGCCTTGATGAGTTAGAATACATCAGATCCATATATATTATTTTCCCTCCAATATATATAATATTGAAAAAGAAAAAGTTAATGGATTCAGAAACTGTTTTTTGATTATAAAAGTAATTATTAAGGCATTCAGAAAATTTCGAAGTATGTGGGACCTCCTGTAAAATAATTACTTGGAAGCTTCTCATAAAATCTTTTGATGTTTGGGAATTAATCAGGCACTGAAAGAGGAAATAGCAGCTATACTCAGTTTGAAGATAAGGTCCATCAACATAGACAAGTTTTGAAGAATACAGAAGACTGTTATAAATGACAGCCTTATGCTAGGGGGGTTATGGATATTACTAACAGTAGAATCTGGCCAATGTTGATTTTTGTTTTTTAATCACAGAACATCTCTCCATTTTTCTTTTGCCTTATCACATGTTGATATTAGATACTATTAAATAGAGAGCATTGCCATAAAATCTTAAAATTCCCCAAACTAAAAAACTTGTTTTTATAGCCAGTGTAGTGCAAAACACTCATTCTAAATATAAGTAAATATGGGGCCAGAGAAATTAGATGATCAAAAAAAAATTCATCCACTAGGTTATTATTGGTACTAGAAACAGTATCTCTTTGTTTAGATTATATAACTTTTTTTCTTAGTTTATATTCTAAAACTTTTTCCCAAAACCTCTTTCCTGTCTTTCAGCAAAGCACTACACACACATAATTGAAAGATCAATTAGTACAAATGGACTTCTAGCAAGTAAACAGCCATTCCTCATCCCTCAGACTTCTGCATCCAACTACCTTGTGGCTTCTTTCCATTATTGTCATCGAGATGTACAATTCCTTTTTACTTCTATTTCTTTGTGTGTGACTTATCCCTCCACATTTTTGGCTGTCCTTAGGACTTTTCTCTTCATTGCTAGTATTTGAAATTTCATGTGTGTGTGGAGGGGGTGTGACAGGTGGTTGCTCTTTGTTGGACACAATGCACCATTTCAATAAAGGGAATCTCTGTTACTTTTTTTCTGTAAGATGTCCCTCCCCTCTATTTAGCTCTGCTATTTTCCAGAGCTGTTGCTATTCCTAAATAAATGACAACAGGAAATGTTTCACAATGGCTTTTGATTTCCAAAAGTCTCAAATTCCACAGCAAAGACTCCATCTAAGGCAATTATTTATGTACTGAACATTTGAATCAAGATATGATATTTTCCTTAAGTAAAAAAAGTTGACACTAGTATGTAATGATAAAGTTTTTATACCACAGTAGATAATGATTTATAACTATATGTTAGGACTTTTCATATTCCATATAGAAACACAGTGATTTTGTAGCTGGCATCAGCTGGACCCTGACTTCAGATGAATGATCTGGAGGTGATCATATTTTTAAATAGGAAATCTGTTTGAATAAGCTGAGTGATTAACGTTCAGTGAACAGTGAGTATTCTTAACTAAATCAAAGTAGTCATGAAAGAAAGTATTGTAGGTAATTCCAAAAATATTTATCAAAATTAAATGGTGAGGTTGAAGGTTGTAGTTTAGTACCAACTAGTGTGAGGTCTGGGAGCATTTTGAAATGGTGGAGGAGTTATTTCTGAGGAATTAATACTGATGGGAAGGATGGAGGAAAGAGTAAAAATGTTACTTTTGGTCCCCAGGAGTAATGGGAGTCCTTTTCAGAGAGCATGGGAGACACATGAGTCCTTTGCAGTCCTCTTGTCTGCCTTTGAGGGTGAAATGAGCGTGTGAAGCACTTTGGGAGGTGGCCAGACACACAGCTATGCTTGCTGCAGAGCAGAGCTTCTTCCTGGTGGTGTAGCCCCAGTCATCATGAGCCATGTCTGAAAGAATTAATCACATTTCATATGCAAGCATGCTCTCTGTCTGACTGTGCTGTTGTTTTTAATGAGAGCATCATTGACAATGCTTTAACCTGATAGCCCTGCCTAATTTTGTTCTATGTAATAATGCATGGGCTTGAGGAGAAGGCAGCGTTGAGGGAGAAGGCAGCGTTGAGGGAGAAGGAGGGAGAATGGACGTGTGAATTAGGGAAAGGTGTCTCTTCCTTTGGAGCATAGATGGGTTCAAAGCCCTCCTCATACTACTAAGCATTTGGCTGGACACTACCAGTTGTGTGTCAAGCCTATGTGTGTGTGTGTGTGTGTGTGTGTGTGTGTGTGTGTGTGTGTCTGTGTGTCTGTCTCCAGTCCTGAGCAGCAAATCCTTCTTCCTGTGGTAGCATGTTACTCAGAACCTTGGATAACCCGCAGCCCTCCTAAAAACACAATACATGTATGTTATAAGAAATTTATCTTGATGATTGGTGAGATGGTGGTGATTGAAACCAGCTCATTTCCCATTTACCACTGAGGCCAGCTCACCTTTGCTGAAGAGGGTTCTTGACTCTTACTTTGTAGCAGGAACTCCTAAGTTAATCAAGCCTTTTCAGGAGTTTCAGGCTGAAAGTCAAGATCTCTCAGGTTAGATCCAATGTTAAAATTTGAACTGGGCAAATTCTCATTAGAGATAAGCGGCCAAAGTCTGTGCCGATGGAATCTAATGTCTTTTAATGTTGACTTCAATGCAGTAAAGTCCTTGTGAAGCCATTTAACTGTAAAATTGGGCCTTGGGGAGGCAGTGTACTCTCTGAAATTAGAGGTCAGGAGATTTGGATTTGATTTCCAGCCCTCTGCCAGTCAGTCAGCCACTCACTTTCAAGTGACAAGCTTTAGGCGAGTCACTTTCTGTCTCTGTTTCTCGATTTATTCATAGGGATTTATGTGGGCCTTAAGGCCCACTGGGAAATGATTCCTTTTTCAGCTAGTGCTTGGTTTGTTGAGTATGCTTGTCAATCTGGACTTTAATACACCTATGGTTTTGGATTAACTCTATTACTTCTGCTAGAAATTAATGCAGAAAATTCACAGTTGATTGACAAGAATGAGAATCAGTTCGAAAGAATTCAAATGAAACTGAATCCTTTATTACTAAAAGAATGCTCAACTCAGGTAGACACAGATCACTCATTAGCTATGGCACTTAGAGACAACTTTTTCAAAACGTATAGCTAAAACTGTCCCTGCTTTAAGTGCTAGACAACTTTTTGAAAATACACAGTAAAAATGGGGTGTTGTGGTTTATTCCTGTAATCCCAGCACTTTGGAAGGCTGGGGCTGGAAAATCACTTGAGCCCAGATGTTCAACACAAGCCTTGGTAGCATGACAAAACCTGTCTCTACAAAAATTATATAAATTAGCCAGTATGGTGCCCTGCACCTGTAATCTCAGCTAGGTGGGAGGCTTCAGTGACCCATGATTGCACTACTGCCCTTCATCTGTCTCAAAACAAACAAAAAAAGAGTAAAAAGCCTGTGGGTTGGGTAAATTTTTTTGAAAAAGAAGGCATAAGGATTTGGAGACTGTTTAGATGTGGTATATGAGGGAAAACAAGAAATCCAAATTGAGTTCAAAATTTTAAGCTTAAGGAACAGGCAGAATTATCATTGCTAGCCAGAAGTCATGAAGCTATACCAAATGAATGAGGTGTCTGTATCTAAGTCAGTTCAGATTTGAATGTCAAATCTGAGGTGAACACTACAGAAACTGACATGTCTTGAAAGTTGTTGAGATACCAGGCTGCACATGGCTCAGGATAAAAGACATTGATCTGGATATAGTGAATTAACTCCAGAGAAATATTAACTCCCCAAGAGTGACCAGCACATGAATGTTCTAGTAGACTTTCTTGCTGATAATTCTCTTCAACAGATAGAACCTACTTTATTTTTTTTTTCTCACAAACTATTAGTTGCATTGTGAGCAAATCCTAATGTTAACTGAATAGGTTTCAGCAGGTTTAAATATTTTTGTTATTTTTAGTAAAAGAAAATATTGTGAAGCATAGTATTAGGAAGTACATAAAAAATAATTTCCTTTTGATTGCTATAAAACTTCTTGTTTCCATAAAGTTTCTCCTTATCATGAGTTGTGTTTAACACACAATTATTCAATCATCTTGACTGATAAAATGGGCTATGGTCAAACAAACCAAAAGAAGTTAAACCAGTCCAAATCAGGCAGGAATATTATGCAGAGTTGACTTTTCAAAGCAGCTTGGCTGAATGTTGATGGAGGTGCTGGTTAGTACAAAGGAGAAAAACTATGTATAAGGAGGGCCGCACATAATAGAATTCTGCTATTACCAGTCTTTTCAAATACACAATTGAATGAGCTTTATCAGAAGCAAGTGTTTGTCAACATTTTAGATGTGAAACTCAAGAAATGCTTGATTTTTTAATAGTGGTATTCCTTAATCTGGTTACAGGCTATAAAGGCGATCATCATTTACACGATCATATTCTCAAACAGATGGTGAGCAAATGGAAACAAAGGACTGATTTGATGTAGCCGGTAGTATGATAATTTGTAGTTAAATGAAAATAGAGAAGGATTCAGAGAATGAGTAATTTCACAGTAGCCAGTTGATAAATTATAGACCTAGAAGAAGCAATTTCACAAGATTAGAAAAGTAACTTTGACACAAATGTGCAATAAACATAGAAAATTTAATGAACGTATTAATTAAAATTATTTTAGTAAAGGGAAAAATAGAAAATAAAGTGAAACATTTCCTATAAAATATTATTAGAATTAATGCTAAATTGCTATAACAAATTTATGTATTTTTAAGAAAAATTTCTTCATATCCTATTTTCACTTTCAGCTTCTTTCTCTTTCTTTTGGTTTTAATTAGGCCTTCTTTTGATTTTCTTTGGAAGAAACCTATAAGACGAAGAGGAATAAATTAATGTGTGACAAAGTAACACAATGAAACATTTTATCTAAAATCTTCTCAAAGTATCTTTTAACATTTAAATCCAAAAGATGTTACTGATTTAAAAGCCTTTAATTTGCTTCTGTATTTGTGTAGAACAATCTATTTTTAAGGAAATTACTTTGCATATATGAGTTAATAAAAATGGATAAGCATGCTGTTCATTTTTATTACTAGTTCATTTTCTGTTACAAATCCATGCTACCTTTATTTTTAAAAAGTAGAAATGTGGCTGTATATGGCTGATGGAGTTACAGATAGTATTAGTTTGCATTTTTGTACTCTTCTGACTCTATTATAAACATGCATCACTTTTATATTTCAGAAGACATCAATAAACAGGTTAACATTTTGTGCATTTCAAGAAAACTTACAGGAATTGGGTATAATCTTTTAAAATAAATGCTTAGTATTTCAACATTAAAAGAATAACATGTTTAAATTGTTTTAAATTGATTCTTTGTATATGAAGACATTAAAAAAAAATTCCAGTTATAGATCTAGCAATATTATCTAAATGTATTTGAAGAGGACATTTATTAGCTGGATCATATTTTCTTATAATAAAGATAGTTAATTTCATATTTTAATAGATTATAATGTCAATTCAATTGCTATCTTAAACCCTAATCAATCAATGGGAAGAGCATCTTCTACACCTTTTTTACATGACTTCCGACATTCTTTTTTGGAAGTAAAATTGTTCTCATTTCCCCCGCATCCGCTGTACTTAAATGGGCGGCATTTCCCAATGACTGAATTGTAGTAGAATCTGGTCTCATTGGCGCGACACAATCCTCTGTCTGCTGGATCGAGACACCATGAGGGACCCCGAAATTCTAAAAACATCAAGAAAACATGGTAAGCCATATATGAAAGTGAATTCGAGGCTTTCATATTGATACTCTTTATAGATTAGTCTTGTTGCATGCATATGTAAGCAGTAATCTGAATGAATAAAGGGATATTCAATAAAATTCATGCATTTCAATTCTAGGAAAATGCTTAACAAAATCCTGTGTCCTCTACATTGAGATCTTCCTCCAATGAATTAAAAAATCTCATTTGCTAAAGAGAAGTGTTATGATTATTCTTTATATGAACAATTTGTACATAATAAAAACCACTATTCAACAACGTAACTGCTGAAAATTTCTTACAGACACACACACACGTTCATTTACATACCGTTTGTTCACAAATATCTAGCTTTAAAAAATTCTAATAAGCAAAGTTTTTATTTGTGATGTAACAAAAACACCGAAGCTGAGGAAGTTTCTTGTCTTGAATAACACATCATGAATGATGTAATACAATAATAATTTAAAGTGAAGGAATTAAGTAATAACAAGTTTTAAGTTTCAAGGAATGAGTCCAGATGAGATGTTTGTCTTGGTAGTAATTTTTTTCTCATAAATTGAAGCTTAGTTCTAGATGAGTTAAATGTTTTTACAAAGGAAGCAACATTGCTAAAACCAGTGAAATGAAAGGTTGATTTGGATCAGATAGATAAGCTGGTTTGTCAATGGGATCAATCAACGGTTTTCAAAAACAAAAGAGAAAAATACAACTAGGGCAATAAAAAGAACACTCATTTGCTAAATCAAAGAGAAAATTAATTTCAGCTCAATGTTAGTTTTTAGTTCTTTGGGAATTACTGTCAGTGAGAGACACTGGGTGCTCTTCAGTAGCATAGCTAAATTGCTTGATGTTAATAAATCTGTACTGCAGGTAAGTTGTTGTATGTCACGGAATCAATGTAAAAAAACTTTAACGACTTTGCCAAATGGTGAGATGTGATACAAGCAAATACAGATGAGGAAGGTTTGCTAAACGTCCAATCCTAATAGAAAACAGTACTTTGAGGAATCCAGTAGTTAATGAAGGTGAATAGATTGTGCATTAAGCAAGGAGCTGTCTTTTGGCAAATAAACCCCAGATGAACAGACTGTGAAGAAAGAAGAAAGAAAACAGTGAGAAAAATTGAAAAGAAATCTTAAATTGATATAAATATATATTTTTTTACCACCTCCTACCTTCTGGTTATTTAAATAAATACTAGAGTGTCTTGATATAGTAACTCAAATAACAAAAAATATTCTGGGAAATATGAAGGAATTAATACTATGAGAATAATTTATGAGAAGAAATCTGAGATGGGTGATATTTTTGTTCCAAAATTTAAGAACTATGATCAAATAAAGAATCTTTAGTTTTGCTTAGGTCTTTGACTAGTTATACATGCAGTAATTTTTTTATTTTTATTTTTTGAGATGGAGTCTTGCTCTGTCACCCAGGCTAAAGTGCAGTGGTGCTGTCTCAGCTCACTGCCACCTCCACCTCTCAGGTTCAAGCGATTCTCCTGCCTCAGCCTCCTTATATGGAGTGATTTTAAAGAAGACCTCTTAGGACTTGTAAAATAAAAATATTATTTTAAATCATATGTCACCCTTTCTGTTTTACATTATCCTATGTGGGGGTTATAATGCATGATTTTTAAGAACAATTTTTGTTGTGTATATGTGAGCTTTACAAAATGATGTTATGGGATAGATATAAAGAATAAAATAGTTGCTATAGTGAAGCAGATTAATATATCCATTTCTCACAGAGTTATATTATTTTGTATGTGTCAAGAGTAGCTAAAATCTACTTATGTAACAAAAGTCTGTAACAATATATTTTGTTAACTGTTGTCTTCATGTTGTACATTAGATCTCTAGCCTTATTTATACTACATGCCTGTATTTTGTATCCTTTTACATAACGATATGCCATAATAAATCCAAGTTAAAATGAGTGGTGAGAATGTGTGATAAATATTCTAGAAAATGTTGACATTTCCAGTCTTTAAGAATCATTTATATAAGAGGAATTTTGTAGTGGTCTAGGTGAGTTACATTGTAATGAAGTTGTACTATTGTACAAACTTTTCCAATGTGTGTAATATGGACTATTACCCTTGCACAGTATAGAATATAAAATGATTATTAATTGCCAACACTTTGATATCATAAGCTTCCAGTTATCACCTATGTTTAGAAACAAAAGTGGTGTACTAGATGCAATTAGCCTAATTTGAGAAACAGAAAACAGAGAAAATTGCTATCTCTTTTTTTCCTGTTTAAATACCCACAGCAACTTCCAAATAGATGTGTATGATAAAATGATGTATGACTTATACATCAATTTCATTTTAGCATTTTGTACGTAAGATGTATCTGCCCATAGTAAGCTGCAGATAGTATGTGTGAATGTGCTTGTAAGCTGTATCCTTCTTTGCAAATGTTAGCTTTTATGTCTTAACAGCAATGCCAAATGTCAAGCCCCCTTATTCCAGAGCAGAGAAAGTTTTCTGATGACAGGGAGTAAACTTCTCTTTTCCCCATAGATGACCTGTAATAAACATGGCCCAATCATAACACCAAGGTTATTTCAAAATGAGAACAAGCTAGCCTAGTAAATCTGGGGCTATAGTCCCTACATTGGAGATACGAGAGGAGGAACCTCATAGACCAAGAACACCAGGTGAACGCTAGAACCATATGGCCCTTTCCATTGAAGCCGAAACCATGGAAGATATACTACAGATGTGGCGGAGAGACATTACTAGCTTCCGTCTTCCTTTGACCATCCAGTCACCCAACAATGCCTACCATTTACCAAATCCTTTCAAAAGCTAGAGGAGAAAGATTCCCCATAAAACCACATGAGGCAGGGTGAAAGCAGGGGGTTGGTTTGAGAGCAAACAAGACAGTTGACCAGAACAGATGCCAGCAGAGAAAATTTCACTACTTAAATTACCCAACAGACTTTTGACCCAGATCAACCATAAGGGTAAGGCTCCTAACCTCTAGAAATGATGGTATTTTGATAGTGTATTAAAATTTGAAGTTAAACGAAAACAGAGAAGTATCCAGAGAATGAGAATGAATAATATTGTATTATATGTAGCTAACTTTTAGAAGTTTTTAAAAGATGCAATAAATTATTGTCAATTGAGGAATCATAAGGCAATTATTCTTCAGAACATAAATTTTATCTGTTATGTAAACTAATTCATTTCTCCTAAGATCATTTTAACTGTGAGCAGTAAGACTATCATTGGGTTGCTATGGCATAAATCACAGTAAAATTTAAGTAATTGAAGCAAATGGTTTTTAAAAAATATTTTAGCTCCATTTGAATTGTTTTCACCTCTTGAAGAGAAAAACTTGATAGATAGATGGGCACTCATCTATTTAAAATCCAGACTTTGGTATCTACAATCAAAGAAAATACAAGGGTTTTGTGAAACATGACTTTTTTGGTTGAGATTATAATTATTCACAGAAATTGAAGATAGAATAAAAAAGATACTAACCTGACTTTTGCTTTTTTTTTTCCTGAAGAGAATTTAATAATCAAATGCGTTCTGTCTTGATTTGGCCATTAATAACAAGTTGGGTACCTTTCTCTAGAGGGTTTTTGATAAGTTTCAAAATTCAGGATCCACTTTTTCTTCTTTCTTTTAAGTCAGAAACTATCATGATCCAGTGTGACTGCTAAACTGTAAGGCTGTGCTCTAAATTCAGTTTTACAGGCAACATTGTTAATGTAAGTTTGCTTTGAGATTTATATAATAAACTTTGACTCTTATGTTTACTTTGAATCCTTACTGTGGTATCTTTTTGATGATTTCCATTTGGCATGCCTACTTAGGCTTTCGTTTTACTAAACAAAGTAGGTTTTATGAAGTATCTTACAACTTGTTAAGTAGATTTATTTTTTGTCTTCTGAGACTTTTTAGGAAGTTGGTTAGCAAATCTTTTTTTAGGTTTTACTTTTCTATAATTTTGTATTAAAGAGAAATATATTTACTGTAAATTATCTTTGTAAAATTTTGAAATAATATGCAAGTATAAAAAATGTAAAAAATTTATCAATAATTTGATTCTTGTCCTTTAACCACTACCAATGATTTATATATCTCCAAATTGTTTGCATATGCAAATATATTAGCATAACATTCTATATTTATTACTATACTTGATAATATTTTGTGGCTGTGTCTCTGCATTTTTATATAGACCTCACTCTTTTTAATGTATGTACAGTACTTCATTTTATGAGTTGACTATGTAGTCAAATGGACATACAGATTATTATAACTCTTTTTTTTTCAGACAACAGTTCATGAACACCCATGTATACTGGTTCAGGTGCTTCTAGAGGAGATATTTCTGAAATTAGAATTAGGCAAAATCTGTATTTAATTTATAATTTGGTAGATGTTGCTGAATTTTTCACTAAAAGATTTTACAAATTTATGTACCTGCAACGACATTTAAAGTACCTTCATCATTAGCAAAACATGGACCTTACTGCTATACATTTATCTACTATTCAACACTTTGTTTCTCCCCATACCAACAACAGTAGAAGAATATGACGTGGGACAAGAAATTGCTTATAGCTTGCCAAATGTTCTGTGAAATATCGTTTACATAACGTCTCAATGCCATGGATTTGAAGATGCACTATTATTTTATACACTGCTCATGAAGACAGAAAAATACTGCTGGTTGTGGTAGCTTACACCTGTAATCCCAGCACTTTGGGAGGCCGAGGTGGGTGGATCACCTGAGGTCCAGAGTTCAGTATCAGCCTGGCCACATGGTAAAACCCTGTGTCTACTAAGAATACAAAAATTAGCTGGGCATGGTGGTGCACACCTGTGGTCCCATCTACTAGAGAGGATGAGGCAGGAGAATCACTTGAACTCCAAAGGTGGAGGTTCCAAGAGAGCTGAGATTGAGCCACTGTGCTCTAGCCTGAGTGACAGAGAAAGACTCCATTTCGAAAAATAAATAAATAAATAAATTTAAAAACCATAATTACATTATTATACACTATGATTTCATCATGATTAAAACTACGTTAAAATGTAGAAAAACCTGCATGTTAGAATCAACAAAATATAATCATATATATTTTTGTGCCAACACACAAATACATACAAATACATATACAAACACACATAAATGAGAACAGAAATGATATATGTATCCACTGGTCAAATATTTAAGAGGATATGCAATCAATTGTGAGGATGATTACTAAAGAGATAGCTTTATTAGGTAGGGAGCTTAGACACTTGCTAGGTCAATTTTACAAAAAGATACTTTCATGCTTAGCTTATTCCATATTGTTAGGGCTTCTACAGCAACTACTTCCAGTCTTGAACTTTATTTACTCTGTGATAAGTTGAAAAAATATACAAGGAAATAGTAAAATGAAATATACTAGAATGCCAACAGTGATTGTTTCTGCCTAATGTGAATATGGCCAGTTTTTCTTCTTTTATTTTCTTTTTTTCTCAAATTGTCTGCAGTTATAATCCTCAAGATATATAACAGAAATAAGTTAGAGTGAGTCCAGTGTCCTGAGGCAATAGATAAAAGGCTAGAGATTAGATATTAGAATCTGTTTCTGAATAGGAATGTGTAAACCTGTCTCTCTCTCTGTAAACAAGAAAGAGTATGTATCTCTATTCAGTGATAAGGAGAAGTGGTGTTAAATTTGTGGAAATCAATTTCTATAAAGAAAAGTAAATGGGGTAGGGAATGGAAAACCAAGCACTCTGGAGCTTTTTCTTCCCCCATGTGTATACTGGGCCACTTACCTTAGGATAAAATGTAGAGGGAGGGTTGCCAGTGAACTTGAAATGGAAAGGTCATGAGAAATAGACTAAGTGAAACCTTGCCCAGACAGAAACGCCCTCCACATATTAAGAGAGAAGGAAGGAAATTGGTTAGATGTTTTCTTGGTTGCATTTCTTTGCCTAGATACTGCCTAATACATGAACAGAGTTCATAAAGTCAAGTTCATTCAGGGACTTTTCTAAGCAAAGCCGCAAAGAAAGCCATGGTAAAATTACATCTTATACAGATATTGAGTATATTTTATTCTAAGACAATTATGTCTTATAATGCATGAGGAAAACTTTCTTCATGACATGTAAAATTTTAAACCCTACAAAATTTATTAAAAGTAAACATTAATATTTAGTCTCTTTATCAGCTTTTTAGGAATAATGGGATTTTAATAAGCAGAGGATACAGAGAAGCATATGGGTGAAGAAAGGAAAAAGCACAAAAGTCAGAATGTTTCTGGTTTGCTTGGGGCTACTTTGCAAACTCTAGTCTCTCTGGATAATACAAGACAGAGACAGGATAGTGGGATACAAGGCTGGAAAAACACATTTAGGTCAAATTAAGAAGGTTCTTGAATACTATTAT
Organism: Saimiri boliviensis; assembly: GCF_048565385.1. Taxonomy (NCBI): domain Eukaryota; kingdom Metazoa; phylum Chordata; class Mammalia; order Primates; family Cebidae; genus Saimiri; species Saimiri boliviensis. Next base: position 52,875,379 of record NC_133453.1, on the reverse strand, counting down.
ATTTGGATTATATAATGCAGACATTAATGAGCCACTGAAATTATTAAGGAATCAAAGAGAGAAGTTCTGATCTTTTTGAATACATGAAGCAAATTCAGCCAGGCATGTTTAGGTTGAATTCAGTCACTTTCAATAAAGAAGAACATAAAATTACCATAACCAAAGCAGTTACCATGGGAGTAGCTAAAATTAAGCACCAGATTTGATTTGAGCCGTGAAGGAGCTAGAGATGAAATAATTCTAGTGTTTTTATATTCAGAAAATGTAGTATTTTTCTAATATGTTATAAAATGTTAAAGAATAAGTTCTACTTATAATAGCTGTATTTTTTTTTGTATATTTTGGTGGCTTGCTTCATTGTGGCTTTACTTAGAAAAATATCTGAATATAAAGATGAAATTTTAGACTATGTCCATGGATTAGCCAGCATCCAGACAAACAAATTCGAAGTGGAAATGAAGATAGAGTTCAGGTTTCGAGAAGATAGAATATTTTAATTTTGACATTGTTTAACGAATGAAAAATATTATTGTGACTCTATTCTCCCATAACCCTGTGCAGGTCTCTGTCGTAGCATGTAACATACACACTGAAGTCATCTATTTACCTGTCTCCTTTGACAAACACAACTGTCAAGGACAAAAGTGCATTCTTACTATTCTTATACTCTCAGTACCTATGGTAGTATTCCCATGTAGGAGACACTCAATGTTTGTTGCAATGAACTGAAATTAGGAAATGCACAGATCTGTACTTTAGGTCATAAAATAAAATTGAAAATAAAGGTCTAGAAATCCTTCAATTAGATATAAGATCCAAAGACAAAAAAATTGTATTTTATAATTATGGTTGAATTTTCAAGTGCTATATATGTTATTTCAAATAATTTTAGCATAAAATATGTTAAATGCAAATACCTCAGATAAAGGTTACAGACTTTAGCTGCATTAAAATGATCAATAATAAAATGTATACAAATAGTACTCCTGAATTTTTTGTTTGCCATAAACCTCAGATGAAACTGGTCATCATCATCATCATCATCAAAAACAACCTCAAAAATTAATACTTTGTGCTCTAACTGTGTACTCAACACTGGGTTAAGAATTGTATGTCTCACTACTGTTTTACAAATTGTTTTGAGATATTTCTTGCCACATATAACAATGAGGAACCTGAAGCCGAGGGAAGTTTTGTGATCGTTTTCAAGGCCACAGACTGAGTCAGCAAATAGCAGAACTGGAATTAAAAACCACGTCTTTCTTTCCGTAAAGTCAATGCACTCAACCACTAAGATATGTCATTCTGAAAACTAACTGGAAAATTAAGAAAATAATAATACGCGAGCAAAAATATTTTTTATAACTTTATCAGATAAAAAGAAAATTGTCACAACTTCTCCTTTAGAACTGATGTCCCAATTCCCTCTTTTTGGAAGCTCAGGTTCTGAAAATGCTAAATGTATCATAGTCCACAGTTACAAGCATGAAGTTGAAGTTTCCTCAGTTTGAACAGGAAATAGATCATCCCAGAAGGAAGCTAAAAACAAGTGTTGGGAGCAGCAGTGCTGATTCAAATGGTATTAAGAGAGCTCGAACGCTTGACAGCAACAGCTATTGAGTTGGCATGGTCATTATGGACTGATTCTAGAAATATCCACACCGAAGTTCCAGTCTTGCAGCCATGTGATCACATTTGCACTGGTCACTCAGATCTGTGTAATGGTATTAGATACAATAAGAAACTAGAACCTTCACTCCACTGTGTTCCTAGAAGGGGCAAGGTTGAGATTTTCCTAATCAACACATTTTATCCATCTATCTATCTATCTATCTATCTATCTATCTATCTATCTATCATCTATCTATTTATTTGAGAATTTTTTGCTCTGTCATGCAAGCTTGAGTGCAGTGGCTCAACTATTAGCTCACTGCAGCCTCAACCTCCCTGGGTCAAGCCATTCTCCCACCTCAGCCTCCAGAGTAAGTGGGACTACAATCACAGGCCACCACACTGGGCTAATTATTTTATTTTTTGTGGAGATAGGGTCTCTGCATGTTACCCAGGCTGGTCTTGAACTCCTGTTCAAGTGATCTTCCCAACCTAGTCTCCCAAAGTGTTGGGATTATAGCAGTGAGCCACTGCACCTAGCCACCATTTTGTATTGATACTTCTTAACTTCATTTCTGCAAAGATTTTCCATTATTCGAAGAGAAAAAAGGTAGAGAATTAACACAATATAGAGTAGGTCAAGTTTGTCTAAGCTATTCCTACCACATTCCTAATCTGCCCTATACCAGCCACTATTAAAATCATATTACAGTAAGGATTTTTATTTTTCTTAAGCAAAAGAAGTCTTATCAAATTAGTGTTATTAGTTTATTAGTTTGTAGTTTGTATGGTATTAATTTGTAAACAATTTTTGGTTTATAGTTGTATAATGATCATAATGAATTTATTCTATGTTACTGGTTCACACAAAATGAATGTTATTTTAAGTAATTTGGTTTACAACTTGGAAGTCTGTAATTTTTTTTCCTTTTAAAGATATCTATATTATTAAAGCTTGAGAAACTATTCTCTGGAGGACTCTTATTACTGGGCAACAAACTATCTTTATTAAGACTAAAGGTGGTCCAGGAAGAAAGGGATTAGAAAGGTAGACAGTGGTCATCTAGGGTGACTGCGTTTGGATGGCACTGATTTTGGCAGAGATGAAGTGCCACATTTTTGTTTCTCATCAGCATTCCTGTCAGGAAGTAGAAAACTTGCTGGATGCTGTCCAAAAGTTGTTATCTATTTTTGGAAAGCCAACTTGTCAGAAAAGCAGAGTGTGAGGCTCCAGATTTACTAGATTGGTGTCTTTAGTTTATGAGGGATATTCCTGCGCTTCTTGGTCTTAGAACACATTACAAAAGGCAAAATACTTCTTTAGAACTACGAAAGTGGACTGTGAATGGAGTGTTTTGCTTTGTTTTGTTTTTTTAAGAGCTGTACACAGTACTTGTGATGACTTGTGGTATGCAGCTGGATGTGGAACTCTTTGGCTGGTGGGTATAGTTTCTTTCCAGAAAGTTCTCAGTGTTGCAGTATTCCTCTATGTGCAATCACATCTTCCACAAGAGTCCAAGGAGGTAATAACAATCTTAAGAAGATTTAGAAATTGGCTGTATCAGCGATGGTATTTGGCTGTCCATTAGGCCCTTTGTAAACATAACACCTGTTTCAGAAGGCTAGTGATAACCAAAACCTTTCAAAAATGTATTTATAGATGCATTGATTTTATTTTCCGTATTTTGCACATAAATGGAATGTATGCCAGGAGGTCATACACTGAATACGTTTAGGAGAGGGACAGAGTTTCAAGTAGCAAAAGGATCTTTAGGATGTCATCCAATTACTTTTCCTAGACCTGGAGGCTGGCAGGAGGCCATGTGGAACTGGGTCAGGTATACAGGTGTTCCCTTTCTTACTCAGTGAGCAAATGGCAGAATTGGGTTGTCAGTAGCTTTTTAGGTCTACCCAAAGTTTCCCCTCCCTCCGCAACACCCAGAATATTGTAAAGATGATGTAGTTCCAAGGCAGCTCTTAAGAGTTGATGTATGGAGCCAGATGTGGTGGCTCATGCTTATAATCTCAGCACATTGGGAGGCTGAGGTGGGTGGATCACCTGAGGTCAGGAGTTTGAGACCAGCCTGACCAACATTGTGAAACCCTGTCTCTACTGAAAATGCAAAAAATTAACCATGGGGAGTGGGGGGTGACTTTAATTCTGGCTACTAGGGAAGCTGAGGGAGTAGAATTGCTTGAACCTGGGAGGCAGAGGTTACGGTGAGCCAAGATCATGCTATTGCACTCTAGTCTGGACAGTAAGAGTGAAACTCCATCTCAAGGAAAAAAAAAAAGAGTTGATGTATGGGAGCAAAGCGATGTATAAAAATCAGAAAAATAATGGCTATTTTTTTCATGAATAGTTAGGTCCAGTCAAAAGCTTGCAACTAGTATGAACTCCTGAGAACATTCATTTTTCTTTGCTAGTTAGACATTTACCAGTGAGATGCAGTGAGAAGACTATGTTTACTATGCATGAAAATATAAAACTTTATTAACAGTATGCTACCAAAGGCATCACATATACATATAAATATTAAGGAAATGCCCAAAGCACAGATATTAACATAGGCATAAAATGCTATCCAATCCTAGAAAGAACATGGATGCATGAATGCAGAAGGCGTTCAGAAAGACTTGGTAAATATGATCCGCATTCTTCCATCCATCATTTGTTCCTTCTTTTGTAACTGTGGATCACAAAATTAACAAACAAAAAATTGTGAGTCATCTTTATATGTTTAACACTATGATCAATGCTGAGAGCGAGGGCAGTCTATAAACTATATAACACATTATCTTCTTCAAAAAAATTTTGTAATCTAGACAGTGAGGCAGAGCAAACAAAATATCTAATAATACAAGTATTAAAGGAATTATAATAGGAAGCTAGGGGAAAGAGACAGAAAGAAGGCCTTCTTCTGATAGTGAAAAGGCTGATTGGTTAAGAAGATGAGAAGGGTCAGTGAATTTTAGGTGGGAAAATCACATAAAACATCCTTTCGAATGAGAGTTAATAACTTATGTGTAATGGTAATGAAGAGAACAATTTGAAAGGATAGAAAAAATTATATTTAAGGGACAAAAAATATCTACAATAGATAAAGGACTAATGGACGATGCAGACAAATTTCATGCAAATAGATGAAGCTAAATTACTACATAATAGATGAATAGAAATAGGACAGTGATGTTAAAAATGTCATATATATTACATATGACTGTTCCTTTTTTTCTCTCTCTCTAATATGCTTTAGTTTACTTATGTTAGATATATGATTACATTATTTGTAATATATATAAAAATATATCTGAGTTATATCTGAGCTTTCTGATATCTATGTATTTATCTGTTTGTCTCAGGTCTATACAGCCTGTTTTGCCTAGGTTCCTATTAGTTTATGCTTATTTTGGGAGAATATTATGTTTATATATATATATATGTAATTTAAAAATATTGAAATACTTTTAAATATAAAACTATTTTTGTAGCGTCACCAAAATGACAATTCCAATTTTATGTCAATGCATAATATCAAATGTCTCCTAGTTACTGCAACATTGTTTCAGTAATGTCTATATTTAAAATAGACATATATCTTAATTTTTTAGCACTCTCTTTAACTATCATTAGTGTTCCAAATTGGATGACATATGATTGTTTATGATATCTAACCATAAAAGGTTGGTGATCTGAACACAACAAATAGGAGTGAAAATGGAAGAGACAGAAATAAACGTTTCATAAAAAGCAATGAAATTTAATGAATGGCAGAAAGAATAGAAGTGATAAAAAGAAAATTACTAATCATTCAAATTGGAACAATCAGAAAAAAAAGAAAACAGAACTCAAAACGTTTGGAAAATTGGAGGTGTCAAAAACATAAGGAACAATTACACAAATAAACATCTTTTGGCCTTGAAGCCCCATGATACTTCTCTGTGCCAATAATCTCAACTGTTTCTAATAAACACATTCAAACTCTTTGAGTTTCCAGATATGCACTAATTTAGTTCTAGTATGAATTCTTCTTAAAATATTAGCCATGATTTTGAGACTGTATGTTTACTGATGCATTTATCTGAATAACCAGAGACTTTATGAGTGTCTGAAATATAAATTTCTTCTGCAAATGGGAACTTACAAAGGAGTTGTTTTACAAATGAGAAACTAATGCCTGGTGAGTTGAGTGTATTGCTCTGAATCACATGGATAATAATAATGAGCAAACCTACACTAACTGACTAGATATCAGGCACTGTCCTAAGAAAGTTATGTATTTTGATTGATTTAACCTCATAATACAACTTATCAGGTTAGTACTATAGTATTACTATCCTCATTTTACATTGGGAAGATGAAATTCAGAGAGGTCAAGAAATATCGGGTCAAACAGCTATTAATTGAAGAGCTAGGAATTTAACCCATGCCCTCAGGCTCAAAGGTTTTTTATCTACTGCATCCTTATTTCAATCATCAGGTAAACCAAGAGGAACCAATTGTGATGATTTTCAATTCTAGAGTTTATGTGCAGAATGGCACACATTTAGGGAAATTGCTTTAGAAATATTTCTTTTACACATGAAAGAGAACACACATTTATTTTAACTACATAGATATACTCTTAATAATTAAACTGAAATAAGGCACTCACACTCAGGGATATGCCTACAAATCATTACATAAAATCTCTTTAAGGAAGAGTAAGCCTCAGTCTTTGAAATTACCTAAATAACTTGTTAATATTGAAATATGGAAATACAAATAAAAATTAAACCTGAGTTGTGCTTAGTAAGTATTCAAGTGTCTTGAATCAAAAAAGCTTACTGGAAGAACATATTCTGAAAGCCACTTACAACATTCCAATTAAAAATAAATAGCAATTTTTAAAACATTATATTCTAATAATGTTTAACAAATTTCTAAAATGTTTCTATAATATGAAGAAAAACATTAAAATTATATTTATAAATATTTCACTTAATAAGAATTGAATTTTAGAATACTCACATATGCTACTTAAAGATTATTATTTAGTGGAAAGAATTTTAAAAGAATGCTGTTCCATTTATGTTGTGGGGTAGATTATCATTCTTGTACATTGAATTGAAACTTTAAAGGATTTACAGCTTTTCAAAATAAACTGATATCCACAGACAGCCATTCACATTAGATAAAACTCTTGAACAACAAAGTTTTATGTAAACAAATAATTTCATTATCTTAAATTATAATAGAATGTAATAATATAATTGCAAGCAGTGACCGATATAATTATATTTGATTCGGTAAATTAAGAGTAGTCTATAGAACTCATCAAACCCCTCAGACAGAAGTGACAAGGGGTCATCTAGGTTTTAGACTGCACAGGGACATCTGCATTCCCACTTCTGCATCTTGGCTGGGGCAGATTAGAAATCACGTAGGTATTAAAAAGAATGGAGACATACATAGCGTCATTGACAACCCACATTAAGCCATCCTTAATATCAAATGTCTCCTAGTTACTGCAACATTGTTTCATGCTTTATATTAGGAAGGAAGGAAAGAAGAAAGGGAGGAAGGAAGAAAGGAAGGAAGGAAGGGAGAGAGGGAAGGAGTGAGGGAGAGAGAGAGGGAGGGAGTGAGGGAGGGAGAAAGGAAGGTAAAGAAGGAGGAAAGGGGGAAGGAAGGGAAGGAGGGAGAGAAGAAAGGAAGGAAGGAAGAAAGGAAAGAAGGAGAGAAAGAAAAAGAAAGAAAGGCATTAGGCTCCTAATAAAACAGGAAAAGGGGTCAAATTGACTAAAGGAATGTGGATTTTTGAGGACAACTATACAATCAAAAATAACACAGTTTTCTAGAAAAATAAAGAGGACATTTGCCCTAATTTTAAATGCAGTTACTATGAAAATATTATTCCTTAAATGTCTATTATTTTGAATAAAACTTATTGTTAATATTGTTAAATTCATATTGTCAATTCTTACTGTTACTTAGTTAATAATTTACTTTTATAAGCATTTATTTATTCATTATAATTTTCAATTTGCATCTACATGAAAAACTAGAGAAGACACGTGTCAGAGGGTATTTAAAACTCACTAATATTACCTTCTCACACTTATTTTTATTTTGTTCTAACTTGGTATTATGCTTATCAAAAATTATAAATTCTATACTTCAAAAAACTTAAGGCAAAACTATTCCCTAACCTATTCTAATCACTTTGATGATAAATGACTGCAGATCTCCACTTAAATTGGTAAAATAATTCAAACAAAAATATTGAGACATGTTGCAATCTGATTTTATATATTTTTTGTACTTTTTGATATACTATGTCACATGTATATTTAAATCTGTTAATAATTTCATCATCCTAAATTTTCTTTTACAGCAATAAGATTTAACTTGTTTTTAAAGACGTCAAACTTAGCTGAGTGAAATAGAATTTCAGTGAAAAATATAAAGCTGGAAAGATATAAAGAAACAATACATAAGAGTGCTTAATTTTTCGGATAAAAAATCAGAATGACAAAGGTATTAATTATTACAAAAAAGTAGTATTTAAAAACTATACTCAAGTTCATCTGGCATTCAATTCACTTCTCTACCTACTGAATCTAAGAACCGGAAGCCATTTTGAATGCATCGTATTTTCCAACTCCAACTGAAAGTTTGCAGTTACTTAATGACCTCTTAAGTGCTAATTGAACACTAATTGAATGCCTACAAGTTAGGGAATTTATTAATCCCTGAGCCATCAATTTGTTAAAGATCTCACATAAGAAAGAAATATATTATGGAAAGGCATTTATACTTTAGCCCTCACACATTAATCCTCATGCTTACCCTGGGTTGAGGGGGATAAGGGAGGATAGAGATGAGGATCTGGGGAGGGTCTGAAGGGTAAGGCATGTATAGAACTCAATTGTTCTTTCGCATAATAGTGTTTCAATTCTTAAAAGCACATATTATGCTCCCCAATAGAGCTCATGTTTCTTTACATTTTCCATTTCCTCTTTAATCATGTTTCAAATCCTCTTTGTGATTTCCAAGGTGTGACCTTAGTGCTGAAGCAAGACGCGCAAATGATTAGATCACCGTGGGACTCAGCTGACATTCACAGACTCTTTCTAGATAATTCAGTCAACATTTTAATACGTCAGATCCACTGGGGCAGTTTTGTTTGCGTTCTGTTGGCTTGCTTGCTTAGTTGTTCGTCTATTTGTTGTAAAGAGGAGTAGCTCAAAGTCAATCTAATTCCGATAAATGGCCAGGGTACAAAATTCCTGGCCCAGACACTGTGTTTCTTTATTATTATTATTATTTTAATCCTAAGATTGCAGTTTTAATAGTTACAGAATTCCTTACATTCATACGAAATTTATATGTAAATATGCCATGTTTACACTTGACACAGTCACATGGACTGATTCTAAGCAAAATCTTCAATATCTGAATAAGAACACGTGGCTTTTATAATTTTGCTAGGATCTAATAATTTTACAATGATAATTTTTAGCTTTCTATGTTATTTCTAACCACCCAGATATTTGTGATTTCTGATTATGTTTCCCAGTATTTTCACTATTTTCTCAGCTCGGCATTTTTGTGGAAGTATGTCCTGTATGTTCCTTTAAATCTGATAAATAGGTTAACAGACTAGAACATAAAAAAGAGTCCTGCAGAATTCAAAAAAACAATTCGCTCCAGAATGACATAACATTTATGTATGATTATTCAATTAATTTCTAATCTTCCCTGTGAGTAACACTAGAGACCTTGCCTAGTGCCATACTGACTTTAAAAGTACTTTAGACTGCCTTTGATGCTCTGCTGCCAGTACAATGATTTACCATTTTACACTGAGGATGATAATTCCTAGTACTATTTTGCAAAGTAAATTTGGCATAGAGTTAAATATCATATGAAAGTTTTTCATGTGATACATAATAAAAAGCTTACTTCAAGGCATACTTTAAAAGATTAGGAAAATTGTTGCTTTTATGGGATTATAAATCTTAAACAATTTGAATTTCAGTATTTCTACAAACTCATTAAGTAACCCCCCCACACACAAATATATTTAAAGACGTATTTCTAATACATAATCTACTTCATTGTTACCATGATAGTAGTTTCCTGGAAGCAATAAAATCCAGGAGATTCTTACCGAAAAGCCAGGGAGCTTTGGTTGATTGTGGAGTCAGGGAGTTATTCACAGCATTGACTTGGCTTCCATAATCATTCACTGGAGAAAGATACAGCCAATTAAAACAGATAAACATTGTCAAAGTCTCATATTTGTACTCATGATGCATAGCACAATGTTGAAAAAGACTTCTGGCAATTTCATTCACATTGCTATGCCAAATTAGCAAACAGTGGATCTTTAAATATATTGTAAGGCAATATTTCCATGGGTAACAGTAGTTCTTTGTCAAAAAAGCATAACAGTTGATGTTTAAGTCATTCCTTAAATAAATGCTGTAGGTAGATAAAACTAATTGATTTTAGGTGGTATTCAGTAACTGTTTGCTCTCATATTTGTATAAATGTGAAAAGTTTTAGAATTTTATTTTGCTAAAATTGTACTGTAATATTTTCAGGAAGAAAAGTTAAATAATGTAACATAAAAAGTATTAGAGCTATGAAAACAATTTCTTAATTTTCTACGCTTTCTAAAAATATATATAGTCACAAATCTCAGATTGAATGAACACAAATATATCTTAATTTGCATGGCTAAAACAAAACCAGAGTAAACTTGAACATCGTCTGAGATGCCTTGGTTTTAAAAGGATGTCCATAAATGAACTAAAATGAAATGAGAAATAAACTTACAAGTGTCTCCACAGGTGTTCTTGCATTCTTCCAGTGTCTCAAAGTTGTTCATATTGCCCAGACATCCACCATACTTAAAACGTTCACACTGTTTTGTCTGATTGTTATAAAAATACCTGGTAATATAACCTCGACATATTCCAGGATCTTCTTCCAAAAAGCAGAAATCTGGCTTTCCTACAAATTATAAAAATGTCAGAAAGCAATATTCTTTTTTTGTAAATAAATTACTGAGTTTAATATAATTTATAGTAACTGACTAAGTTATTTAAGAAGTAAGCATAAAAAATTAAAAGCAAAAATTGAACTATATTCACAACTATACACTAATAAAATTACCTATCATATTTCAGGACTGGCATTTCAAATTCTAAATTTCTCATAGTAAATTGATAGGAAATTATGACATTTTTATGAATTTAAGGAGTAAAAGAATTATTTTACCATGTACCACTCTTGGATTGAAATTAAAAAATATTATGGTGAAATGTGGTTTAATTATTTTTAATATGTTTATCTGTATTAACATTCAGGAAAGGTCTGTGAACATTTTAAGTTATTGAGTGTGGCTTCTCAGAAAAAGCAGTGTGGTGCATTGCATCACTAAGAATGGTTTAAATTTTTAAAAGTTGAAAAAGAAGATTTGTGGGTATGGAAGTTTTCATGGCTAGCCTTAGAAGTTCTTGAGTTCTTATGCGGGAATTAATATCTTTACTAGGTAGGACATCCTCTACTGCTGTGTCATTTTTTTTCCTGCTTCTTGGCATTGGAATGACTTCAGTAATGCAGAGGCAGAAAGGAAATACATGTTCAAGGATTGGAGAGGCTTTTGCAAAAGACTAATACCTCTTCTTTGATAGTGCTCCAAAGCAGGCTAAACTCAGCTGTCACAAAAGTTTGTGCCACTGTGATCTATATCACCAGCTATGTCTACATGCATGAACTGTGAAAAGAAGTGAGCTAATTTTCAAAATTATTATGCTCACAAGGCATTGTGCTTGAATGTTTTAGAATGAACTCGAAATTCTTCTCAATTTTTTTATTCCTGAGACTATGTTACCACATAGGCAAAAATGAACTGTGGTACCTTTTTCATCTTAAAGCAACATGTTCTTCTACATCAGAGAAGCAATACCCATGAGTGTTTTAAAAATTAAAAAAAACCCTATATATTTAATAATATTAATGATTTCTGCAGCAGTTGCAGATCTACAAAAGAACCAACTCCTTATTAAAAATTATTTTATTAAGTAAAATTTTCTACTGTAATATACTTTTAAAAGTCTATTTACTCTAACTTTTCAATGTATTAATTTGAAAGTTAACTTTGTGTCTTCTTCATTGCCTTTTGTTCTTTCAAGTGACTGTTTTTTTTATTTTTAGTTAAGTGTAATAATATATGGGGAAAGGAATAAAACAATTCTTTAAATATTTTTCACATTTATAAGGTAAAAAATACATTCAGTTACTATCATTTAATTTGTTTTAGTCTAAAGGTGTACTTTTTATGAAATTTTAAATGACCCGAACAGAAGATGCAAGAATTTTATGTTTGCCAAAAGTGGATGGGTGAAAAATATTGCATATAAAGAACATAAAAGTCTAACAGATTATGCTGATAAGTATGATTAAGAAACTGTACATATACATAAATATGCACACCTAACATGTACCTAAAAATATTAAAAATAAACAAAACAGAACAACACAAAAATAAACTGTACAACTCCTAATATGTAACCACAAAAATTAAAAACAAAACCAAAAAATAAACTGTATTTATTGTTATTATTGTATTTATTGTATTAATGTTGTTATTTTGCATATGAAGCCCCATTGGGAAACATGAACTTATTTGAAGACAAAGTTGAAAATGCACACATGTAAAATAATTCTTTTTTGGCCTGCAGTTTAAAATACAGTTGTGAATCAAGAAACTAATTTCCCATATTTCTCAGGTAAATAAATGGACTGTCTTACTGAATTTGCTTACATAATCCTTGCTCTAAGTTGGTGCTCAATTGAAATTGAGTAACAATGCAGACTGGACAAGCCACAGCATTATTACTTCTAACTTTTGTTTGGATCTGAATACTTGGTAATCGTCTTGGACCAAACTTTCTTTCAAAGGGATTGTATTAAATCTCAAATTTCTTTATAATGGTCCAATGCTAGGAAGCATAATACGAAGTTAACTTGAAATTGATAGAAGTCTTTTTTATAAATAGGTGTTAGCATGTAAGCATTTTAAACATTCATGTAAATACAGCTTTATTCTTTAACTTTAATATATAATATGAATTATGAACAATTGAATTTTGAATTATAAATATATACTTTATAGCATAATTGTATATAAAAATATTACCTGTATTTTTTTTTCTTATTCTATGTTTTTGGTAAAACGTCCTAATATTTAGATATTGGTATTTTCTTTCACAAAAATATCTTCTTTTACTTTGTGGACAAAAACTTCTTTATCATAAATGTGCCATTTTATTTGATATTACAGATAAGGCCTTCATTTAATCGAAGTACTAAACACTTTTGTCAAGATGAGTTTAATATTTATAGGAAGTTTTTTTTTAATTGTAAGTAAGTACATACATTTACTTATGTTTCTTGTACAAACTTTGCTATTACCTTTATTTTATAAATTTTGATTACAATTCTGGTCAGTGAATTGAGTCTAAAGATTATCAATGTGTCACAGATATTTTCAAGTCTTTCCCACAAAAATAAATCAAAATAACTAAAACTAAAATGCACTTTGAGTTTCATGGTCTTTTTGTCCCTAAACATTTAATCTCTTTGTTCAATATTTTCTCATTGGAAATGTAAATGCCGCAAATGACAATTGGACCAAAGCAGTTTCTAGACCTTTATTAAAAGGAGGTTGGTTTCCCTGATCCATTGATAACATTTTTTCTTGTGCTGATATATTTATGAAAAAGTAATTATTTTAGGCTACAAACAATAAATAATATGATTTAAATTACACAATAAATGTACACTTAAATGCTAGATATTTATTTTTAAATGTCTTCACTTACTTTTGCATGTGTAACTAACTGCTGGCAACTCAGAGACATGCATCCATTCAAGGGAATATTTGATAAAACTTGCTAAAGCCACACAATGCTGAGATTAACAAGTGATTAGAGATCAGAGAAATAAAGTAAGACTCAAAACATATAAATCTCTATCTGGAAGATGTTAAAATAGCATGTGTGGCTCTGGACTATGATTGAACTAAATCTATATATCATGCTGCATTAGAATTAGGGTAAATATGGTGTTTGGAGCCTCCTCTGACAAATAACAATGTTTATATTTTTCTTATTATTGAGTATGTCAATTGAAGCACACAATACATCATTTCAAGAGTGATATATATGATCCATCTGTCATATGGGTTATGATCAATCTCTTTAATGGGCTTTTGATCAACCTCAGGGAAACTTAAGAATTGAATATTGATACTGAATCAAGGACCAGAACAAACAAACAAACAAACAAACAAACAAACAAACAAAAAAGTGAATATCTAAATGCCTTACATAAATGTTTCAAATTTACAAATGAATGTTTACCATTTTGAAATGTTGTCTTTATCATCTTTCCGTTACCTGTAATCAAAAGAATATATGCATATCAATTGCCACAATTTATAACGTAATATTGTGAATTTGGATTTAACAAACTAGAGTAATGTATTTATCACTATTAAAATTTTTCTTATATAGAATGTTTTAATAAAAATTAAATTTCATTTTTTTCTCTAAAAAATAATCTTTTCTGTTTCCTGTAATCATGAAACTACCTCATTTCAATATAGCAATGTTTTAGGAACTATGACAAAACTTGCTAACACACTTACAAAGCTGAGAATTCATAGTTTACTGTTCAGAATATCTATAATTAAACTAATTATTTAAAAAATGTGAAATACGAAAGTAATTCAAGCAGGCTATTTTGCATATAAAAATAATTTGTTAATTACCTGGGAATAAGAGTGAAATTAACCAGAATTATTTCCTTTCCTTTTTCTTTCCCCTGCTTCATTGTCTCAACCCAATTGCAAGTTTCATTATTATTACTAAGGTAGAGAAGAAATGAAACAAAAGTCATCTGGGACACATTGTTTGGTTTAACATTTGAATTGACAGAATCATTTCCTTCAAAACCTAGAAGGCGAGTTGTCCTACCATATTCCAAGTATGAATTCTAAATTCTAATTTAAATGATAGGTAATGAAAATCAAATTGACAAAATAAGTCTATGTAATTTAATTTGTTCACATAGACATTAGGAAAGTTGAGTGATATTTATTTTGCTGTGGAATCATTTGTTTTACAGAGGAAATATTTGGTCAAAGCAGGTTACAATTAGTTACCTAACCAGAGACCAGTTATATGGCCAGGTTAGTTAGTTACATGACAGAAAGGGAGAGAGCCAGAAGAGGGAAGAAAGAGAGAGAAAGAATATGAATTGAGTTGTAAGCCTCTTTTAGCCACTGGATCATCCTTTTTCTCTTGAAATAGTTCTTCTATGAAGAGTAAAATGTC